>NW_028181531.1:0-291493 GCF_963514085.1 Chelon labrosus
TTTCGGGCTTCTCCATTCATTTCAATTGGGAAATTTGTCGCAGTTTTTTCGCGACTACGTCGCGAAAAAATCTTGTTTGAAAGAACTGTATAGAAGCACACCGAGTCCGATCGAGACGCACGTTTTGATGTATTTTGTGTCTGTGTGCGACGAACGGTATTTGAGTTGAAAGGTTTCGAAAATGCGTAGGAAAAAGTTTAATAATAATAATAATAATAATAATAATAAGAAGAAAAACGTAGTGAAGAACAATAGTTTGCAGTGCTTCGCACTGCAAACTATTGACTCCCATAGCTTTGCTATGAGGGTCAATAGTTTGCATTGCGTAGCACTGCATCACTAATAAGAAGAAAAACGTAGTGAAGAACAATAGTTTGCAGTGCTTCGCACTGCAAACTATTGACTCCCATAGCTTTGCTATGAGGGTCAATAGTTTGCATTGCGTAGCACTGCATCACTAATAATAATAAGAAGAAAAACGTAGTGAAGAACAATAGTTTGCAGTGCTTCGCACTGCAAACTATTGACTCCCATAGCTTTGCTATGAGGGTCAATAGTTTGCATTGCGTAGCACTGCATCACTAATAAGAAGAAAAACGTAGTGAAGAACAATAGTTTGCAGTGCTTCGCACTGCAAACTATTGACTCCCATAGCTTTGCTATGAGGGTCAATAGTTTGCATTGCGTAGCACTGCATCACTAATAATAACTAGACAATTCCCCTGCGGGAAATCGCGAGAGTGATGCAGTGGCCGCAGCAGTCTGCGATACCATGCTATATTGCTGTGATAGTACGATGCTACGATACTATGATGATGCTACTATGCCAAGATGCTACTATAATGCTATGATGCTAAGATACTAAGATGCTATGTTACTAAGATGCTACAAAGCTAAGATACTATGTTGCTACGATGCTAAGATGCTACAATGCAATTATACTAAGATGCTATGATGCTTTAATGATCACCTGTTCATATAGTCATATTATAATCCTGGTGAAAATATTTGCGACTTACGTTGCAAATAATTTCATGTTTGACTACAAAAAGTAATGGTCACGTCAAGACAGGTATGAAAGTATTCGCGACTTACGTCGCGAATGTCTTTACTAAGTAGCATGTCTTTACTACCATGAGCAGCAGCTATAACAAAAAGCACAACTCAAATAGTCATTTAAGGCCTGGTTCCTTCTGACTGGATGGGTGTGAGTTTGATGTCATGCAGGGTACAACAAACCAAACAGGATGAGGAGGATGCAGTAGGCCTGGCTGAGAGAGAGAGACACTGAGAAGGGTCGTCCTTTACGCCCTTCTACAAACTGCAGGGCAGGTACAGGCAGCAGACCCCTCCCAGCTCCACCTGAAAGCCAGCATCAAATAAGGAAGAGAGTGGGAGGGATCTCACTAGGATCCCCAGACAAAGAACGAGCAAATCGTAACAATTGATCGTTAATCATAATAATTTTAACAATAAAACTCATTACTCCTACCTGAGCAATAGTTTAACAGTTTACGGCACAGTCTTACAGTTAGAAAAACAATAATATTAAACTTAACACATCCAGGCTGTAACAAGGAATCAGCGATGAAGTGAAGACCTTCAAATTGTCCTGAGAGTCCAGCTCTTCGTCTCATGTTGGACGTCACTGCAGTCTGTCTGGATCAGCTGGAGGAAAACTATAGGCAGACAAATAGACATGTCAAATAATGTTATGTAACATACTTAATATAACTCTTATGAGTGTTCAACAGCTCATTATTTATTTAATTAAAAACATCATATTATATTAAATTACTCCAATTATATATATATATACTGTCATTAATGTTGTTGCAAGCCATAAATGTTTCCTACTTTATGTGGTGGAATAATATATTTTTCAGTTTGACACAGTTTAATATAAAAATATCTTCCCTTTAAATTGTAAAACTTCAACATTATTACTGTGATAAGCACCCGCTAGCAAGGCGGCGAATTAGCCGGCGGCTAACCCCACTAGCCTCCGCGTTAGCTCACGGCGAACTGCCGCGGCTAATTCGTGTTTAACTCCCGCGGGTCCGCGGTTAAATCCCGGTTAGCTAGCGGTTAGTTAGCGGTTAGCTCGAGGCTAACTCCGCGGTTGAGTCCGCGGCGTTAAGGTAGCGGCTAGCTAGCTCCGTTAGCTCCGCTAGCTTGCTAACATACATGAGCTATGCTGGAAGGCTAGTCGTCGGCTAAATCACTGGGCGGCTAGTCGTTAGCGTCTGTTAGCAGTTTAGCTATTCACTGACCTAATAAGATGAAGGAAACGGGTCAGGGATGTTGTGTCAGGAGTTTCAGCAAAGCAGCCAGATATAATTTGTGTTTAAAATAAAGGAAAAGGTCATAATGTCAGGTTCTGGCCCCCTACAGTACTGCAGTAATGGTTTGGGGGGTTTTAATGTTTTGGCAGATCATGTTTTCCACTGAGAGCTCCTTTCCCGCCTCTCGTCCCCAGCAGCTGCGTGTGTGAACGTGTGTAAGCTGGTTGGGGTCTGGTTGTCATGGCTACCAGGGTCAACTGCTCCTGTTCGAATGTCAGTTGGAAGACGGGGAGAGAGAGAGAAAATGCTGAAAAATCGCCTCGAACAGGAAGGACTTGTGGCCAAACCGTATTTCCAATCATTGAACCGACTTAACTTTGGGCATCTTGAGGCTTTCCTGAACGTCTACATATGCAGTTTGTGGGTAAAATGAAGAAATGTGACCTATTAAAGCGATTCAAAGAAAGGTTACGTCTGCTTTCCTCCAGAAATTTCCCTGCCTTTTTAACATGGCAGTCTATGGAGCTGTGGGTGGGTGTTGCTGGCGCATCTTTGTGTCTGACGCCAAAACTATAAGACTTACAGCTTTAGCAGACGAATTTGAGTGAGAAGACAAATTTTCCTACGTTTCTATGTATAAATTATGTCTGTCGTGTGAAATTTGTGGCCACGGGAGCAGTTTCTGTGCAGTTTTTTGACTAACTTTCTTCTCCCCTCCTCACTCTAGCTGATGATGTCATCCACTCTAGCACAAACATTCCGCGCAATACACACCCATTATAAACCCTGAAATTTGAGTAAAAACCTACACAACTCTGAGGCTTCATAGTTTAAAAACGGTAAAAGTTGTCGACAAGTGAAGTGAATCTCTGAAGAGAAGGCAAGAGTACCTACGTTTTAAAGTTTAAATGAAGTCTCTCGGTTAAAGTATGCCAGAGCATACTGTTTGTTGAAGAACAAATAAATATCTACTTAGATACAAATGTTACTGATGACGTCTCAGCTTCAACTTTATGGGAAGCACTTAAGGCATATCTAAGAGGACAGATCATTGCTCATGAAGCATATACAAGGAAAATTCACCGAAATAACATTGCAGATCTGTCCTCTAGAATTAAGGCTCTGGATAGCCTCATTTCGGCTTCTCCAACTCCAGATCTGGTCAAGGCGAGAATAGGCTTGCAAACTGAAGCTGATCTTGTGTCAACTACTGAGGCAGAAAGGTTAATCTTTAAATCCCGCTCTAGATTCTACGAAGAGGGCGATAAACCTTCAAAATTATTGGCCAGTCAGCTTCGTCAGAAAGCAGCATCGCATGTCATCTCACAAATTACACTATCTGATGGCTCAGTAACTGAGGATCATCAAGCCATCAATGATCAATTCAAAGAGTTTTACTCCAAATTATACTCATCAGACTTAGAACCGGATCAACACCAATTCGACACTTTTTTCTCTAATTTAGATATTCCCACAATTGATTCTGAAACCGAGGCAAAATTAGAACAGCCAATCACACAAGAAGAAATATTCACCGCAATAATGTCTCTACAAAGTGGTAAGGCCCCTGGCCCTGACGGATTCCCTACAGAATTCTATAAGAAATTTAAGGACCAACTCGCCCCTCCTCTTCTCTCAGTCTATAAGGAAGCACTAGAAAGCAAAATTCTCCCGCCAACGCTCCGTCAGGCATCTATCACACTACTGCTGAAAAAAAACAAAGATCCGCTTGACTGCTCATCATACAGACCCATCAGTTTGACAAACTGCGATGGTAAAGTATTCTCAAAAGTTATTGCACTTCGCCTTGAGTCAGCCCTTCCTTGCTTAATCTCAGAAGACCAGACTGGATTTATCCAGGACAGGCAGTCCTATTTTAATTTGAGGCGCCTGTTTAACATTTTATATACTAAACCTAATAACCTATCCCCGGAAGCTGTAATATCACTTGATGCTGAAAAGGCATTCGATAGGGTCGAATGGGACTATCTTTTCCATACATTGTCTAGATTTGGATTTGGCCATAAATTCATTAAACTAATTAAGTTGATATACACTGACCCAACTTCATCGGTTTATACCAATTCAATCTCTTCTGATTACTTTTCTATACACAGGGGGACCAAACAAGGAGATCCACTAAGTCCACTACTTTTTGTTTTAGCTATAGAGCCACTTTCAATAGCTCTAAGAAGCAATAGTCGCATTCAAGGTATTGTGCGTGGTGGCCTCACACACACAGTCTCACTCTATGCCGACGATTTATTATTATATACCACTAATCCTATCGCGAGCATACCTGAAGCTCTAACTGTCCTGGAAAACTTTGGAAAAATATCAGGGTACAAACTTAATTATAACAAAAGCGAGTACTTTCCCATTAATAAAACTGCTGAAAATTATCCCAACCTACCATTTAAACTCTCAGTTGACTCTTTTACATATCTGGGAGTAAAAGTTACCAAGTCCTACCATCATTTATTTAAGAACAATTTTGCCCCTCTTCTGGAACAGACCAAAAAAGACATCAAGCGCTGGTCCACTTTACCATTATCCCTTATCGGGAGAATAAACTCTGTAAAAATGAACATAGTACCCAAATATCTTTATTTATTTCAAGCTGTACCTATTTTTATACCACTGTCATTTTTCAAGGCATTTAATCAAACTATCTCTCCTTTTATTTGGAATAATAAATCAGCACGCATAAGGAAAGAATTTTTGGAGAGACCAAAAACTTGTGGTGGACTTTCCTTACCAAACCTTCGTTCATATTATTGGGCTGCAAATCTGAATGCTATCTCTCTATGGTTGAAAGATTGGAGTGGCACAGCTCCTGCGTGGCTTCAAATCGAACGAGCCACTAGCAGTCCACACTCACTCCCTGCTTTATTCTGTGCATCCCTGCCACCAACAGTTAATAATGTGAGTGGAAATGTAATGGTAACTCAGTCATTACATATTTTAAAACAATTCAAAAAATGCTTGGGTGTCCAGAGCATCTCTTCCCACTCTCCCATAGTAAACAACCACCTTTTTCAGCCATCTTTATTAGATAAAGGCTTCCAGACCTGGCATGACAAAGGTATACATAGCATTAGGGATTTATATATTGAAAATACTTTTGCAAGCTTTGAACAACTGTCTGCAAAATATGAGCTGACCAATGCTCACTTTTTCCGCTACTTACAAGTCAGGGATTTTGTGCGTAAGAAATTTGCCAATTTCCCAAACATTCCCCCTTTGTCTTGTCTTGACTCTCTGTTAAGGGTGAATTTGTTTAAAAAAGGTAGGGTGTCAATGATTTATTCACAGATAATGGATACGCTCAGTCCCTCTGTATCTCATATTCGGGAGCAATGGGAAAGTGATATGGGGGTCCCACTTTCAGATGAAGAATGGGACATGGCTCTGCTTAGGGTCCATTCATCTTCTATTTGTTCTAGACATGCTTTAATACAATTTAAGGTCCTTCATAGACTGCACTTTTCCAAAGTTAGACTAGCAAAAATATTTCCAACAATAAACCCCATTTGTGACAGGTGCAAACAGGCCCCTGCTAGTAACTACCATATGCTATGGTCTTGTCCTAAATTGGCCCCTTTCTGGGATTCCTTTTTTGACACAATTTCCAAATCATACAATAGTAATATTGAGCCCTCTCCAACAACTGCCATTTTTGGTATTGCATCGTGTTCAGATGGGTCCACTCTCCCAGCACACCTGCAAAGGGTCATTGCCTTTCTATCCTTATTAGCTAGACGTGCCATTCTTTTTAAATGGAAGGATTCAATTCCTCCAACAAGCAGTCAATGGATTAGAGACGTCATGCTAAATATGAAGCTAGAGAAGATTAGATGTACTCTCAATGGCTCTGTTCACAAATTTTATAAAACGTGGGACCCTTTTATACAATATGTGAATACCTTACCTGGTCTGGAACTGTGAACATATACCTCATGTTTAGACTGTTGTTGCTCTATCCTACTTACCTATTGTATTTATACAGTGATGCACCCCTTATGTTTTATTATTATTTTTTTTTGGGTTTGTTTGTTTTGTTTTGTTTTTCCTTTGTATGTATTTGTCTATTAGGTGTTGCGTCAATTGTTGTGGTTGTTGTTTTGATTGTGAAATATCACATGGTAATCTACACATGTGTCCGTTTTGTGAAAAAACACCATAAATAAAGTGTTAAAAAAAAAAAAGTATGCCAGAGCAGTTCATTGTTGAAAATGTCTGTTGAATTTTAATTTTTTTCGGGCTTCTCCATTCATTTCAATTGGGAAATTTGTCGCAGTTTTTTCGCGACTACGTCGCGAAAAAATCTTGTTTGAAAGAACTGTATAGAAGCACACCGAGTCCGATCGAGACGCACGTTTTGATGTATTTTGACCTGTGTGCGACGAACGGTATTTGAGTTGAAAGGTTTCGAAAATGCGTAGGAAAAAGTTTAATAATAACTAGAAAATTCCCGCAGGAAATTTTGAGAGTGCCGAGTGGGCTGTTGCCGGGGTTCTGTATTGAAAAAGCACACCTCAAATAGTATTTTTTAACATGTATATTTACACACATGAGCCACTAATTCTAGCATTAGCCACAAATGTTAGCACGCTAGCTACTCATGGCAGTAAAGCATTAACCACAAACGTTAGCAATTAGCATGATGAGCTAGCCACTAATTTTAGCATTGGCTTTGTGTGGTATAGCTTCACAATACCCTCAAATAGTAATTTTTAACATGTATATTTACACACATGAGTCACTAATTCTAGCATAAGCTGCTAATGTTAGCAATTAGCATGATGCGCTAGCCACTAATTTTAGCATTGGCTTAGTGTGGTATAGCTTCACAATACCCTCAAATAGTAATTTTTAACATGTATATTTACACACATGAGCCACTAATTCTAGCATTAGCCATAAATGTTAGCAATTAGCATGTCTTTACTACCACGAGCGGCTCGCACGCTAGCTACTCATGGCAGTAAAGCATTAACCACAAATGTTAGCAATTAGCATGTCTTTACTACCACGAGCGGCTGGCACGCTAGCTACTCATGGCAGTAAAGCATTAACCAGAAATGTTAGCAATTACCATGATTCGCTAGCCACTAATTTTAGCATTGGCTTCGTGTGGTATAGCTTCACAATACCCTCAAATAGTAATTTTTAACATGTATATTTACACACATGAGCCACTAATTCTAGCATTAGCCACAAATGTTAGCAAATAGCATGTCTTTACATGCAGTCAAGCATTAGCCGCAAATGTTAGCAATTAGCATGTCTTTACTACCACGAGCGGCTAGCACGCTAGCTACTCATGGCAGTAAAGCGTTAACCACAAATGTTAGCAATTAGCATGTCTTTACTACCATGAGCAGCTAGCACGCTGGCTGCTCTTGGTAGTAAAGCATTAGCCACTAATGTTAGCAATTAGCATGTCTTTACTCCCATGAGCAGCAGCTATAACAAAAAGCACAACTCAAATAGTCATTTAAGGCCTGGTTCCTTCTGACTGGATGGGTGTGAGTTTGATGTCATGCAGGGTACAACAAACCAAACAGGATGAGGAGGATGCAGTAGGCCTGGCTGAGAGAGCGAGACACTGAGAAGGGTCGTCCTTTATGCCCTTCTACAAACTGAAGGGCAGGTACAGGCAGCAGAGCCCTCCCAGCTCCACCTGAAAGCCAGCATCAAATAAGGAAGAGAGTGGGAGGGATCGTCACACCCCCACCTTTAAGAGGGGCATCCTCACTAGGATCCCCAGACAAAGAACGAGCAAATCGTAACAATTGATCGTTAATCATAATAATTTCAACAATAAAACTCATTACTCCTACCTGAGCAATAGTTTAACAGTTTACGGCACAGTCTTACAGTTAGAAAAACATCAATATTAAACTTAACACATCCAGGCTGTAACAAGGAATCAGCGATGAAGTGAAGACCTTCAAATTGTCCTGTTAGTCCAGCTCTTTGTCTCATGTTGGACGTCACTGCAGTCTGTCTGGATCAGCTGGAGGAAAACTATATGCAGACAAATAGACATGTCAAATAATGTTATGTAACATACTGAATATAACTCTTATGAGTGTTCAACAGCTCATTATTTATTTCATTAAAAACATCATATTATATTAAATTACTCCAATTATATATATATACTATCATTAATGTTGTTACAAGCCATAAACGTTTCGTACTTTATGTGATGGAATAATATATTTTTCAGTTTGACACAGTTTTAGTGGCTAACCCCACTAGCCTCCACGTTAGCTCGCGGCAAACTCCCGCGGGTCTGCGGTTAAATCCCGGTTAGCTCGCGGTTAAGTCCCGGTTAGCTCGCGGTTAAATCCCGGTTAGCTTGCCGTTAGCTCGAGGCTAGCTCGCGGTTAGCTCGAGGCTAACTCCGCGGTTTAGTCTCCCCATTGTAACAGTCTGAGAGTCCCTAATGTTTTGTCAGTCTGTGTCTGTAATGCTATAGTGGGAGGGGAGGTGGGGGGGTTGGAGTGGGGGGGTCATAGTGTCAGGTTCTGGCTCCCTACTATAGTCCTGTAATGGGTTTAGGGGGTCATAATGTTTTGGCAGTCTATTACTGTAATGCTTAAATGGAGTGGAGGGGGGTCATAGTGTCAGATTCTGCAGCCCAACTATAGTACTGTAATGGCTTAAGTGGTCATAATGTTTTGGCAGTCTGTGTCTGTAATGCTATAGTGGGAGGGGGGGTGGGGGGGGTTGGAGTGGGGGGGTCATAATGTCAGGTTCTGGCCCCCTACAGTACTGCAGTAATGGTTTGAGGGGGTTTTAATGTTTTGGCAGATCATGTTTTCCAGCAGCTGCGTGTGTGAACGTGTGTAAGCTGGTTGGGGTCTGGTTGTCATGGCTACCAGGGTCAACTGCTCCTGTCAGAATGTCAGTTGGAAGACGGGGAGAGAGAGAGAAAATGCTGAAAAAACGCCTCGAACAGGAAGGACTTGTGGCCAAACCGTATTTCCAATCATTGAACCGACTTAACTTTGGGCATCTTGAGGCTTTCCTGAACGTCTACATATGCAATTTGTGGGTAAAATGAAGAAATGTGACCTATTTAAAGCGATTCAAAAAAGGTTACTTCTGCTTTCCTCCAGAAATTTCCCTGCCTTTTTAACATGGCAGTCTATGGAGCTGTGGATGGGTGTTGCTGGCGCATCTTTGTGTCTGACGCCAAAACTATAAGACTTACAGCTTTAGCAGACGGATATGAGTGAGAAGACAAATTTTCCTACGTTTCTATGTATAAATTATGTCTGTCGTGTGAAATTTGTGGCCATGGGAGCAGTTTCTGTACAGTTTTTTGACTAATTTTCTTCTCTCCTCCTCACTCTAGCTGATGATGTCATCCACTCTAGCACAAACATTCCGCGCAATACACACCCATTATAAACCCTGAAATTTGAGTAAAAACCTACACAACTCTGAGGCTTCATAGTTTAAAAACGGTAAAAGTTGTCGACAAGTGAAGTGAATCTCTGAAGAGAAGGCAAGAGTACCTACGTTTTAAAGTTCAAATGAAGTCTCTCGGTTAAAGTATGCCAGAGCAGTTCATTGTTGAAAATGTCTGTTGATTTATTTATTTTTTCGGGCTTCTCCATTCATTTCAATGGGAAATTTATCGCGGTTTTTCGCGAATAAATTCGCGAAAAACTCACGAATCCCTTATAAAAGTAATAGCACGGGATTCGGGATCAAAACACACGTTTTGATATATCATGTGTTGGGGTCCTCTCGCCGGTTCGGGCCGCATTAATCGGCGAAAAAGGGCGGAAAATGAATAATAAGTAAAAAAAAATAAAACTGCAAAGAAACACGCAGAAGATCAATAGTGGCCTCGTGCCTATGGCACGAGGCCACTCCTCCCATAGCTTGCTATGGGAGGAGTGGCCTCGTGTCATAGGCACTCGGCACTAATAATAATAACTAGAAAATTCCCGCAGGAAATTTTGAGAGTGACTCGAGGGCTGCTGCCGGGGTTATTAAAAAAAGAAAAGGAAAAAGATGTTAGCATTACCAATACTAATGTTGGCATTACCATTTGCCACGCTAACGCGCGGCGCTGACGCACTAAACTACACAGTAAATTTTGCAGTGTTAAAGTAACACTTAAAGAGTTAAATTTAACACCATTTCCGAGTGTATTTGGTCCAACTCGGAATTAGTGTTAAATTAACTCTTACCATAGTGTTTAGAATTTAGAGTTAAATTAACTCTAAATAGAGTAAAAATTTAACACTCGCTTACACTGAATAGTGTTATTGAAATTTTACACCAAAGGTTAAATAACACTGAAGAGTGTAAATATTATTCTTGGTAGAGTTGATAATTCACTCTTCTATGGTGTCAAATCAATTCTGATTGAGTTCCATTCCAGTACAGATTAACACTCTAATAAGTGTTGATATTACACACTGCTGTGTTGATAATTTACTCTCTTGCAGTGAAAAACAAGCTCTTATAGAGTAAAATTCTAACACTGTATAGTGTGAATGAAATTTGACACCATTTCTGAAAATAAATCTTAGCAGTGTTAATTTTACACTTTTGTAGTGTCAACTTACATGCAACACCATTAAGTGAGTAAAAATCACAAGTTTCCACAAAATAATGCATTTAAGAACTTTATTAGCAGCTCTCAACTATGTCAGGCTGAAATATCATCTCATCAAAACATCTCATGTAGAATACAAATCTACATTTAAAACATTGACCTTAAGTCTGCATAAAATGACAATATGGAACAACATAGAAAGAAGAATCTGTCGTTCCATACTTCAATTGTACATCAAATGGTCTGAAGTAACGCAGCTCATTTATGTTCAACATCTTTAGAACCCTGTCAGGATGCAGCCTGACCTCTGTTTCCTGTGGAGATAAGCACTGTAAAGCTGCATCTTTAGCTTGACTATGAATCTCAGAACACACTTCTTCCATAGAGGAAACAAAACTATTTACAGCAGATTGACTTAATCCGGCTGCCTTGAGTTGTGCAACAGCAGAAGCACACATATCTAGAGTGCTCCTATTGGAGTTTCTCAACAGTTCAGATGTTGTGGTTACCTCATCTTTGTTACCCGTCAGCGATGTTGTGGCTGTCTCATCTACATTAGCTGTCACCACCTCTCCTGTGCTCAAATTAACATCAGTGTCAACCTCCTGGTCAATATACTCAGTGTGTTTGGTGTTTAAATGTTTCCTAAAACCAGAAAATGTACCAAACACACATCCACATCCAGTCTGGGCACATTTAAGCCTGAGATTTTTTCCAGGTAAGTAACCATGAACTAATCGTAAATGCCTAACAAGCATATTTGAACTTGTTAACTCAGCCTGACAAACAAAACACTGCATGATAGAGGAGAAACTTCAAGCACTAATGAAGCAACCTCGCCCTAACTTCAGAGACACGAGGACTTTCCTTGACCTTGCCGACATCAATGTTGTACACTGTGGTTTGGATAAAAGTGTACATGTTGTGGAGCATGCTGTTGTATGATGTGCCAAACACAAAATGAGCCTTAAACAGTTCATCAAAGGCACCAAGAGAAGAGGTTGACCTGCAAGGTATGGCATTCTTGTCAAGAATGATGAAGAACTGATGGATTGCATTCTTCTTAACTCCAACAGCCAGGAGATAGGGTTGAGCTCTGGTGGTGATGGCATCGAGATGCTCTTGAATGTTTGTTCCACTCTGCGAAGACAAACACATGAAGATATGATTACAATTGGACAATTGTAATACATAAAACCAAAACAAAAAGAACAGAAAAACTAAATAATAATACTTTAAGTGAGACATATTCACCACCAACTAGTTGCTTATTAGAATACACGTTAGCATCATATTGGCTGTCAGTACTCATTACAAAGCACTTTATTAATGCCTTATTGTGCATGACCATATTCTACAACTATTAGGCAATTATATAAGATTTGTCCCTCAATAACCTCCAAAAACACAAACCTTCTTGAAGACCACAAGATGCTTCTCTGCTTGGGATGCCGAAACCTTTCCTGGTCTCTTCCGACCCTGAGCAGAGGGTGGAATCAGGTGTAGCAGCAATAAAACCGACGAAAGGTCACTGTCCCAACCTGTAACAACAATCGTGTGTTCAATCTCAACACACTTCAGTTATGCGTGCTGTCAACAAAATTCAGTGGCTCTGCAATGGCAGTAGCATTTAAATAAATAAAAAAAAAAACAATAAAAAAAAAACAATAACGGAAAGATAGCAGTTTTATATCATCACAAGAAGTTATCCAAATCAAACCATGGGACAAACACTTCAGTGCTTTTGAAGTTTTGTTCAATATACTGCGTACATAATGTCCTCTTACATTTATCACACATCCAGATATGTAAATGTTTAGATATGATAATTATATATTCCAAGTATATGAGAGCAGCAGAAGAAGAACACGAACAATTATCTTACCAAAGTCAACATCAACTTCAGTGCCATCCTCAGGAGGATCAGCTGCCAGCAAGAGTTCTTCAAGCTCACTTGTGGATAGAAGCTTTCTGCATTGTTGGATGATCTTTTTCTTGAACATGACCGGCCACCTCTCCAGAAGCTTGCTTGAGGTATCCTCTCCAAACATCAGAATGAAATCCTGTTCAACCTGGGGTGGGGTGGTGATGGGTGACAATTTCAATTATCCGACAGGCAACCAAAGTTAACGGGTGATAGTTATTGGGGTATTACTACAACGCCTGTCTACCGTCTTATAAAAACTATTCAACTGTCATAATGTTTTCAAAATAATGATAGATAATTACCAAGCCTTTGACGTCTTTAAAACGTGGAAAGTCAGACAGTATGTTGCTCGACTGCTGGGGGTCAAGGACCATGTTGCGGCGATACACAAACGTCAGTTTCATTTTCTTCTCGACAGTGTCCTCATCAGCTGAATGTTTCATCAATGAGATTGCTTCGTTGCACTCATCTTCAGTCAGGGCAGTCTCTGGATCGAACTCGGACTCTCGTCTGACAGTTGGTCCTCCAGACATGGCTTCACCAGATGATCCTTTGGCTGATTCTACATAACATGGGAAAATACAGTATTATAAATACTGATATCAAAAACAGTTTTAGAAACCTGGCAAACTTTTAAAGAGGTACTCTTTACTCTTTACACCAAAAGTATAAACTTAATTACTGACTGTACTGTGATGAAACATATCAGTGCTGGTGTTAATATTGACATTTTTTTCTTCACAACTTATGATTATTACTATTATTTTGTGCATTGAAAGTGGCTGAAAATGTCTACTGTTTTGAATCACCCTAAAATTTGCCATGCCAGCCTGTAGACAAAGTCAGAGGAATTGAAGGGTGTAGTTAGACTTCAAGAAAAATATTGTATTATTTTAAACATTATGTGCAACAAATGCAATAACTGATCTTGCGACTGTTTTGTTCCATACATTTTTCCAGTATTACCTCCAAACGACGATCGCCTGTCTTTAGCTGTGCCTCTCTGAATAGTTTTAATCCTCCAGGCCAAGTACCCAGTTCCACTCTCACCATCATAATAGTGCTCCTTGGAGGATGAAAGGATAACAAAAAAAAAAGACATTCATTAATAACATTTAAAAGTGAAAACAACAGGCTCTGATAGGATTCAAAATTTTTCAATACAGCATTTAACATTACTACAACCATTACTGTGTGCAACTCACATAGCCACTCTTAGAGAATGGGTCACTGAGGTAGGGGAATAAGGTCACTATTCCTCTGGCGTACATTTCTTTCACTTGTCTGGGTGGGGATGTACTGCAAGGAGAAAGGGGTTTGCGGTTATATTCACTGGATTTAATTTCGATTTCAAATTAATCTCTAAGCAGAACACAAGGACTGTTAACAAATTACCCATTCTTTTCTGTCATGTCAGCTGCTAGTATGTTGACCATTTTTCGTCTGGTTTCATCAGTCAAGGATTTGGTTCGGTTGTATTCATTTATTACACGTTCCCCACCAGGTTTGTTATTAAGAACGGATTCCACCAACTTGGCACATTAGGACTACATCCACTGCAAATCAGAGTTCACTTAAATGCTGGAAATAAATTCATATCATGGCTAAAGATGTCCCGATTCAATCTCAAAGATATCGGCGGAACAATCAGCAGACTACAGACAGTTTATTAATTCAGGTAAAGGCTGCACCGAAGTAACAAACACTGAAGAGCTCCATCCAGACAGTGACAAGGTTATAAGGATTACAGAGAGGATTTGTTAATTTATATTTTATTGTTAAAGATAATAATAATAAAAACAAGCATATAAATTTAATTGATTTTAATAACTTTGATGTACTTGAAGTGTACACTTTATTATAATAAAATAAAAAACTTTCAGGAGCTAAAAAACAAAAAACTTCAAGACATAATGAGATCAACAATGTCTTCCAACCACGTAAATGTCATAAGAACTTATTTCTAAGAACTTACTTGCTCAGCTTCTGCGTCCAACCTCTGGCGTTTTCTGGAGGGACTATCGGAAATGATGTCTGTGTCCTCAGAGTCCAAGGAATTGAGGGATGATGGTTGGGATTGCTCAGGAGAGGCTACCGTGGAAACAGATTCTAATCATGAATTGAGAAATCGAAATAAGAACACATTATATAGAGTTTGCTGATAACCCTAACCTGTCACTTCTAATAAACATCATAACATAATAGAAATTTAACAGAAACAAACCTGAGTCATATTTGATGGTTAACACCCCAGTTGAGGGATCCGTTACTACATCCTGAAAAACATCTTCATCCAACTCAGTCCCTGAACTGTCGACAACTTTCACACCTTCTGTTACAGCTGGGACACCAAACTGTGCAAATGCTAGGACACAGGAACAAAAGCTTGTGTAAACAAGAAAACCATTGCTTATCTAATGATAACATTTCACTACTCACTTAATATTCACTGAATCTGGATTACCTTTTACAGTAGGGCTCAAACAAACACTTAATGTGAATTAAAATTATTTTTTATGTTTTTGTACCAACTATACTTTAAGCAATGCATCCAAAGTTAAGGGTGTGGTTAGAAAGGGTAACACAAAACACATATAGACGTTTGTAAGATATTGATTAATTCCAAAATCCAAGAACTTAAAATTTTCCATCATTTTATATTAATATTCCAGTATATCAATTTTAAACAGCTACTATTACTATTAGCATTTAAAGCTCCTTGTGCAAATCTTAATTCCCTGCAGAGAGTATCAGCACAGTTCATGGTTAAAGTTCATGTGCTCATTATTACAATAAACAAAAACTATATGCACTGTATTCCCTCAAATTTGAGAATATACATAACATACATAAGAATATCATGCATTTCAACTGAACAGTCCAGAAGCGAGGCCACCTTTTGAGGTGAATCACGTTCACTTTGAATATAATAAAGTTTGTTTCAAGCCACCAAACTGCTGGGAAATAATCAGCTATTTTGCAGAAATGACCAGTAAGATTTAATTTAACTTAATCATGTCATCTTCCTGAAGGTGCCCAACTGTCATACGGATTTACTTTACATTGCTGTAGTAACGTTACTTAATCCTACCGTTACAATACAAAAACCACCGGGCGCGTCCGCATTACATGTGCTATTCAATGTTTCAAAACCCACCGGCAGCCGTGGTACGGGAAGCGTCACCAAAGCGGGCCTCCGCTGATCTATTTTTGACGGACACCGCGGGCAGCCCGCTTCAACACAGAGCACCTCGAGCGGGCAGAAGCCGGACACAGAAAAAGCAGAGAGGATCCGGTCGATTTTCAAAATAAAACACACCGCGCAAACTACCGGTAGTAAAAACAGACAAAAGAGAAACTAATTAACTACGTAGCATATTTACACACGGAGAAGCAGATCTAGAAGCACATAAACGAAAGAAAATGACAAAAATCTGAGCAAGTAAACAAAGTCTGGCGGGCTAAACGCTTCTGAAACGCTCCCGCTAGGGTTTGAAGTCGCGTGCAGGACCGACCAAAACAGCGTCACGTGACAGAGACGTGCGGGTTTCGGGGTTAAATTTAATGTCTCCAACACATTAAAAACGACAACGTCTGTCAGTAACACCTGCGGTAACTTTAAAATACAAAAGACAACGCTTACTCAGTACCCAGAGTTAATGTCTAACCGCTCATGCAAAGGCAACGGATAGTCCAGCTAACATGAACTTTAGCTAGTTTAGCCAACTCCCCACACTAGCAATCTTCGCTATTCCACTATAATATTTGAACGTCACAAAGAACTACACAATCACACATCCACACTGTATTAACAAAGTTAACATAACTCTTGATAATTTGAGTGTTTGCTAGTTAATGTTAATTAGCTAGCGTTAGCTACCTTAATGCTGCTCGCACATGGACTTGACATTCACTCGGCCACTACACATTAGCCGTCTGAAATTCGGCATTTGAAGACATAAAACGAGTTAAAGTTCACAGTTAACAGTGATATAAAGTCATTCTAAAATGCTGCTTCTGTTGAAAGGACAAATAATGCGTTTAATAGTCAATTAGGAGACACTTACCGCAGTCCTTCGGCACGAAGAAAATGGCGGCCTGAAATTTCCATTAGACGAGGGGGGTGGGCGGAGCTTTCCAGAGTACGTTTGACACTCCGTAGTTTAACGACGTATATTTTCACCAACACTGGGCGGTATCTTACTCCAGCTGTTGTTGTAATAACTCTGAAGGAGTCAATGTACTTTGACATTGCATATTTAACACTGTAGAATTTACTTTGAGCTAAGGGTAGAGATTAGCACAGTCACGCACACACACAATAGAAAACATTCAGCTCAGATGTACACACAGAGCAAGCAGAGTGACAGTCACCTCAAAAAATGTCTTGCTTTACCTCTCTGTTACTGCCTGTCTGTCTTTTACCCTCTCTCTGTCTCTTTCTTTGTTATTTACTTAAATAAACTGAAATTAACTGCCAAGGACTACAAAAATGGCTGCAGCTGTGGCCCTGGCCTGAGGCTGCCATGGTGACTCTGCTGGTTGCCATGACTACTCACAGACACAGGAGAGGAGAAGGAAGAAATTTTGATTTTTTGCCCTCTGACAGTCCTCGCATTTGGGCTCACTGAGGCAAAACCAAAGCTCACATCAGAAAAAAAAAACAGACAGTGATTGGCAGGAGAAGTTCCCGAACACACTGATGTAATTTTGGTGTCTCTGGAGTAAATATTGTGGAAACTGTGGCGAGTATAAGAAGAGGGTGGATTCAGCTTTCCTCGAAAATCAGCTTCATATTTTGAATGGGAGTTTATTGGCAGTTGGAGCGGGACACTCCTCACTCTGGGGCACGCCATTCAAATTCAGAAAATGTCTCGTCTTAGGCGAGCACATTGTATGAATCAGGACAAGTTCCTCTACAAAAGTGGAAAAAATCTAATGTCTACGATGTAAGATGTGCCCAGGAGCAGCGTGGAAAGAGAAAAATTTCAGTGAATTTCAGACAGCCTCTACCACTCTAGCCTCTGAGGTCTCCCACTCTACGCCGAACATTCCACGCAATACACACCCATTATAAACTCAGAAATTTCACATGATTGATCACGATGATTGACGAGTGATTGATCGAAAAGTATAAAAGATATCAAAAATCTGAATAGAACTTTTATAGAGGACAAATTTACCTACATTTTAAAGTTTAAATGAAGTCTGTAGGTGAAATTTTGCGGGAGGAGTTAGCTTTTGAAAATGCCCCTCAAAAGTGTCAGTTTTTTCGTTTTTTCGCAGTTTCCCATTCATTTCAATGGGACGATTTTCGCAGTTTTTCGCGAATAAATTCGCGAAAAATTCGTGGATTCCTTATAAAAGTAATAGCACACCATTCCCGATAAAGGCGCACGTTTTGATGTAATTTTTGTCGGTGTCGCCCCAAAATTGCGGGGCGAGTTAGAGACCGAAAAAAGGTACGGAAGATGAATAATAATATAGAAGAAACACGCAGAAGAACAATAGTGTCTCGTGGCTTCGCCACGAGACACGACTCCCCATATAGCTTAGAGCTATATGGGGAGTCGTGTCTCGTGCGTAGCCTCGAGTCACTAATAAGAAGAAAAAACGTAGTGAAGAACAATAGTTTGCAGTGCTTCGCACTGCAAACTATTGACCCCCATAGCTTTGCTATGAGAGGGGTCAATAGTTTGCATTGCGTAGCACTGCATCACTAACTAGAAAATTCCCGCGGAAATTTTTGAAGTGCCGAGTGGGCTGTTGCCGGGGTTCTGTATTGAAAAAGCACACCTCAAATAGCCACAAATGTTAGCAATTAGCATGTCTTTACTACCACAAGCGGCTAGCACGCTAGCTACTCATGGCAGTAAAGCATTAACCACAAATGTTAGCAATTAGCATGTCTTTACTACCACGAGCGGCTAGCACGCTAGCTACTCATGGCAGTAAAGCATTAACCACAAACGTTAGCAATTAGCATGATGCGCTCGCCACTAATCTTAGCATTGGCTTAGTGTGGTATAGCTTCACAATACCCTCAAATAGTAATTTTTAACATGTATATTTACACACATGAGCCACTAATTCTAGCATTAGCCAGAAATGTTAGCAATTAGTATGTCTTTACATGCAGTCAAGCATTAGCCGCAAATGTTAGCAATTAGCATGTCTTTACTACCACGAGCGGCTAGCACGCTAGCTACTCATGGCAGTAAAGCGTTAACCACAAATGTTAGCAATTAGCATGTCTTTACTACCATGAGCAGCTAGCACGCTGGCTGCTCTTGGTAGTAAAGCATTAGCCACTAATGTTAGCAATTAGCATGTCTTTACTAAGTAGCATGTCTTTACTCCCATGAGCAGCAGCTATAACAAAAAGCACAACTCAAATAGTCATTTAAGGCCTGGTTCCTACTGACTGGATGGGTGTGAGTTTGATGTCATGCAGGGTACAACAAACCAAACAGGATGAGGAGGATGCAGTAGGCCTGGCTGAGAGAGAGAGACACTGAGAAGGGTCGTCCTTTATGCTTCGCCTTCTACAAACTGAAGGGCAGGTACAGGCAGCAGACCCCTCCCAGCTCCACCTGAAAGCCAGCATCAAATAAGGAAGAGAGTGGGAGGGATCGTCACACCCCCACCTTTAAGAGGGGCGTCCTCACTAGGATCCCCAGACAAAGAACGAGCAAATCGTAATAATTGATCGTTAATCATAATCATTTTGACAATAAAACTCATTACTCCTACCTGAGCAATAGTTGAACAGTTTACGGCACAGTCTTACAGTGAGAAAAACGTCAATATTAAACTTAACACATCCAGGCAGTAACAAGGAATCAGCGATGAAGTGAAGACCTTCAAACTGTCCTGTTAGTCCAGCTCTTTGTCTTATGTTGGACGTCACTGCAGTCTGTCTGGATCAGCTGGAGGAAAACTATAGGCAGACAAATAGACATGTCAAATAATGTTATGTAACATACTGAATATAACTCTTATGAGTGTTCAACAGCTCATTATTTATTTAATTAAAAACATCATATTATATTAAACGAGACAATTCCCCTGCGGGAAATCGCGAGAGTGATGCAGTGGCCGCAGCAGTCTGCGATACCATGCTATATTGCTGTGATAGTACGATGCTACGATGCTATGATGATGCTACTATGCCAAGATGCTACAATGCTATGATGCTAAGATACTAAGATGCTATGATACTAAGATGCTACAAAGCTAAGATACTATGTTGCTACTATGCCAAGATGCTACAATGCTATGATGCTAAGATACTAAGATGCTATGATACTAAGATGCTACAAAGCTAAGATACTATGTTGCTACGATGCTAAGATGCTACAATGCAATTATACTAAGATGCTATGATGCTTTAATGATCACCTGTTCATATAGTCATAATATAATCCTGGTGAAAATATTTGCGACTTACGTTGCAAATAATTTCATGTTTGACTACAAAAAGTAATGGTCAGGTCAAGACAGGTATGAAAGTATTCGCGACTTACGTTGCGAATGTCTTTACTAAGTAGCATGTCTTTACTACCATGAGCAGCAGCTATAACAAAAAGCACAACTCAAATAGTCATTTAAGGCCTGGTTCCTTCTGACTGGATGGGTGTGAGTTTGATGTCATGCAGGGTACAACAAACCAAACAGGATGAGGAGGATGCAGTAGGCCTGGCTGTGAGAGAGAGACACTGAGAAGGGTCGTCCTTTACGCCCTTCTACAAACTGAAGGGCAGGTACAGGCAGCAGACCCCTCCCAGCTCCACCTGAAAGCCAGCATCAAATAAGGAAGAGAGTGGGAGGGATCGTCACACCCCCACCTTTAAGAGGGGTGTCCTCACTAGGATCCCCAGACAAAGAACGAGCAAATCGTAACAATTGATCGTTAATCATAATAATTTTAACAATAAAACTCATTACTCCTACCTGAGCAATAGTTTAACAGTTTACGGCACAGTCTTACAGTTAGATAAACAATAATATTAAACTTAACACATCCAGGCTGTAACAAGGAATCAGCGATGAAGTGAAGACCTTCAAATTGTCCTGTGAGTCCAGCTCTTTGTCTCATGTTGGACGTCACTGCAGTCTGTCTGGATCAGCTGGAGGAAAACTATAGGCAGACAAATAGACATGTCAAATAATGTTATGTAACATACTTAATATAACTCTTATGAGTGTTCAACAGCTCATTATTTATTTAATTAAAAACATCATATTATATTAAATTACTCCAATTATATATATATACTGTCATTAATGTTGTTGCAAGCCATAAATGTTTCCTACTTTATGTGGTGGAATAATATATTTTTCAGTTTGACACAGTTTCATTTAAAAATATCTTCCCTTTAAATTGTAAAACTTCAACATTATTACTGTGATAAGCACCCGTTAGCAACGGGGCGAATTAGCCGGCGGCTAACCCCACTACCCTCCGCGTTAGCTCACGGCTAACTGCAGCGGCTAATTCGTGTTTAACTCCCGCGGGTCCGCGGTTAAATCCCGGTTAGCTAGCGGTTAGCTAGCGGTTAGCTCGAGGCTAACTCCGCGGTTGAGTCCGCGGCGTTAAGGTAGCGGCTAGCTAGCTCCGTTAGCTCCGCTAGCTTGCTAACATACATGCGCTATGCTGGACGGCTAGTCGTCGGCTAAATCACTGGGCGGCTAGTCGTTAGCGTCTGTTAGCAGTTAAGCTATTCACTGACCTAATGAGATGAAGGAAACGGGTCAGGGATGTTGTGTCAGGAGTTTCAGCAAAGCAGCCAGATATAATTTGTGTTTAAAATAAAGGAAAAGGTCATAATGTCAGGTTCTGGCCCCCTACAGTACTGCAGTAATGGTTTGGGGGGTTTTAATGTTTTGGCAGATCCTGTTTTCCACTGAGAGCTCTTTTCCCGCCTCTCGTCCCCTGCAGCTGCGTGTGTGAACGTGTGTAAGCTGGTTGGGGTCTGGTTGTCATGGCTACCAGGGTCAACTGCTCCTGTCAGAATGTCAGTTGGAAGACGGGGAGAGAGAGAGAAAATGCTGAAAAAACGCCTCGAACAGGAAGGACTTGTGGCCAAACCGTATTTCCAATCATTGAACCGACTTCACTTTGGGCATCTTGAGTCTTTCCTGAACGTCTACATATGCAATTTGTGGGTAAAATGAAGAAATGTGACCTATTTAAAGCGATTCAAAAAAGGTTACTTCTGCTTTCCTCCAGAAATTTCCCTGCCTTTTTAACATGGCAGTCTATGAAGCTGTGGATGGGAGTTGCTGGCGCATCTTTGCGTCTCACGCCAAAACTATAAGACTTTACAGCTTTAGCAGACGAATTTGAGCGAGAAGACAAATTTTCCTACGTTTCTATGTATAAATTATATCTGAGGTGTGAAATTTGTGGCCACGGGAGCAGTTTCTGTTTTATTTTTTGCCTAATTTTCTTCTCTCCTCCTCACTCTAGCTGATGATCTCATCCACTCTGGCACAAACATTCCGCGCAATACACACCCATTATAAACCCTGAAATTTGAGTAAAAACCTACACAACTCTGAGGCTTCATAGTTTAAAAACGGTAAAAGGAGTCGATAAGTGAAGTGAATCGCTGAAGAGAAGGCAAGAGTACCTACGTTTTAAAATTTAAATGGAGTCTCTCGGTGAAAGTATGCCAGAGCAGTTGATTGTTGAAAATGTCTGTTGATTTTTTTTTTTTTTCGGGCTTCTCCATTCATTTCAATGGGAAATTTTCTGCGGTTTTTCGCGAATAAATTCGCGAAAAACTCGTCAATCCCTTATAAAAGTAATAGCACGGGATTCGGGATCAAAACACACGTTTTGATATATCATGTGTTGGGGTCCTCTCGCCGGTTCGGGCCGCATTAATCGGCGAAAAAGGGCGGAAAATGAATAATAAAACTGCAAAGAAACACGCAGAAGATTAATAGTGCCTCGTGCCTATGGCACGAGGCACTACTCCCAGAGCTTGCTAGCTCTGGGAGTAGTGCCTCGGGTCATAGGCACTCGGCACTAACTAGACAATTCCCCTGCGGGAAATCGCGAGAGTGATGCAGTGGCCGCAGCAGTCTGCGATACCATGCTATATTGCTGTGATAGTACGATGCTACGATGCTACGATGATGCTACTATGCCAAGATGCTACAATGCTATGATGCTAAGATACTGAGATGCTATGATACTAAGATGCTACAAAGCTAAGATACTATGTTGCTACGATGCTAAGATGCTACAATGCAATTATACTAAGATGCTATGATGCTTTAATGATCACCTGTTCATATAGTCATAATATAATCCTGGTGAAAATATTTGCGACTTACGTTGCAAATAATTTCATGTTTGACTACAAAAAGTAATGGTCAGGTCAAGACAGGTATGAAAGTATTCGCGACTTACGTCGCGAATGTCTTTACTAAGTAGCATGTCTTTACTACCATGAGCAGCAGCTATAACAAAAAGCACAACTCAAATAGTCATTTAAGGCCTGGTTCCTTCTGACTGGATGGGTGTGAGTTTGATGTCATGCAGGGTACAACAAACCAAACAGGATGAGGAGGATGCAGTAGGCCTGGCTGAGAGAGAGAGACACTGAGAAGGGTCGTCCTTTATGCTTCGCCTTCTACAAACTGAAGGGCAGGTACAGGCAGCAGACCCCTCCCAGCTCCACCTGAAAGCCAGCATCAAATAAGGAAGAGAGTGGGAGGGATCGTCACACCCCCACCTTTAAGAGGGCTGTCCTCACGAGGATCCCCAGACAAAGAACGAGCAAATCGTAATAATTGATCGTTAATCATAATAATTTTAACAATAAAACTCATTACTCCTACCTGAGCAATAGTTTAACAGTTTACGGCACAGTCTTACAGTTAGAAAAACGTCAATATTAAACTTAACACATCCAGGCTGTAACAAGGAATCAGCGATGAAGTGAAGACCTTCAAACTGTCCTGTTAGTCCAGCTCTTTGTCTCATGTTGGACGTCACTGCAGTCTGTCTGGATCAGCTGGAGGAAAACTATACGCAGACAAATAGACATGTCAAATAATGTTATGTAACATACTGAATATAACTCTTATGAGTGTTCAACAGCTCATTATTTATTTAATTAAAAATATCATATTATATTAAATTACTCCAATTATTTATATATACTGTCATTAATGTTGTTACAAGCCATAAACGTTTCCTACTTTATGTGGTGGAATAATATATTTTTCAGTTTGACACAGTTTTAGTGGCTAACCCCACTAGCCTCCGCGTTAGCTCGCGGCTAACTCCCGCGGGTCCGCGGTTAAATCCCGGTTAGCTCGCGGTTAAGTCCCGGTTAGCTCGCGGTTAAATCCCGGTTAGCTTGCGGTTAGCTCGAGGCTAGCTCGCGGTTAGCTCGAGGCTAACTCCGCGGTTTAGTCCGCGGCGGTTAGCTAGCTGCTAGCTCCGCTAGCTCGCTAACATACATGAGCTATGCTGGAAGGCTAGCCTAAGGCTAAAACATTGGGCAGCTAGTAGTTAACTTCTATTAACAGTTCAGCTATGTTGGGCACAAACACTTAACATATAAATAATTCTAGAAACTCACTTACCTAATAAAGTGATAGCACCAACAGAGGAGGGAGGGAGAGAGAGAGGGAAGGAGGGAGAGGGAGAGAGAGAGCGAGAGGGGGGGGGGGGGGGGGGGTCATGGAGTGTTCTGTCTCCCCATTGTAACAGTCTGAGAGTCCCTAATGTTTTGTCAGTCTGTGTCTGTAATGCTATAGTGGGAGGGGAGGTGGGGGGGTTGGAGTGGGGGGGTCATAGTGTCAGGTTCTGGCTCCCTACTATAGTCCTGTAATGGGTTTAGGGGGTCATAATGTTTTGGCAGTCTGTGTCTGTAATGCTTAAATGGAGTGTGGGGGGGGGGGTCATAGTGTCAGATTCTGGCTCCCTACTATAGTCCTGTAATGGGTTGAGGGGTCATAATGTTTTGGCAGTCTGTGTCTGTAATGCTATAGTGGGAGGGGGGGTGGGGGGGGTTGGAGTGGGGGGGTCATAATGTCAGGTTCTGGCCCCCTACAGTACTGCAGTAATGGTTTGAGGGGGTTTTAATGTTTTGGCAGATCCTGTTATCCACTGAGAACTCTTTTCCCGCCACTCGGGTCTGGTTGTCATGGCTACCAGGGTCAACTGCTGCTCCTTCTCCTTCTCCCTCTCACCTCTGCCTGAGTCAGAGGGAAAGTGCAGACTAGGATTTGCCCTCCGAACAAATGCTTGTATCTCAAAAACTACAAGTGCTATCGAGAAAACAAACACATCGTGAGCGTCAGCCAAGGGTTTTCTACAATTTAGTGTTGTCGCCACGCGCGTACTGCCAAAATTGTGGCCGTAGTCGTTTTGGAAAGAAAGTATGCGACACGAAAAAATCGTCGAGAAATCCCTCTCGATTTCCACATACACACACATGGGGAAAAATTCGAAAAGCTGTCGCCGCACTCCTCTCTCAGAGGAGCCTCCAGTCCAAACCGTACGTCCCACACATATCAAACCAACACCATCTTAAAGCCAACAAAAATCCCTACGTTTTTATGTATTTTTTATCTCTGTACCTCAAAAAATGTGGCCACCACGTGAGATTGAACCTTTTTTTTTCAGAATATCACCGAAACTCTGAAGTTAGAGTGAGGCTCAGAGGGAGGGATTTTTAATTTTTTTCCCCAAATTTCACCAAACGTAAACTGCGACCCTGACCAAACCGTAAAAGGTATCGAAACGCCGTTTTCAGGAAGAGAAAGCTACACTTCCCGTGCCTCGTACAAACTTCCAAGCAAGTTTCTACTACAAAGCATGGCCGAGTAATCACTCGACAAAGCCAAGCTGTAAATTTTGGAATGTTGCCGCTTTTTTCGGGCTTCTCCATTCATTTCAATGGGAAATTTATCGCGTTTTTTTCGCGACTATGTCGCGAAAAAATCTTGTTTGGAAGAACTGTATAGAAGCACACCGAGTCCGATCGAGACGCACGTTTTGATGTATTTTGTGTCTGTGTGCGACGAACGGTATTTGAGTTGAAAAGTTTCGAAAATCGGCCGTAGGAAAAAGTTTAATAATAACTAGACAATTCCCCTGCGGGAAATCGCGAGAGTGATGCAGTGGCCGCAGCAGTCTGCGATACCATGCTATATTGCTGTGATAGTACGATGCTACGATGCTACGATGATGCTACTATGCCAAGATGCTACAATGCTGAATGAATGAATTAATTTATTGATCATTGAGAGATACTCACGAGCACGAACGGGGGGACGAGCTTGAGAGCAGGGTCGGTGGGAAGGCTCCTCTCCGGCCGGGGGGGACGTCTGATGAAACATTAAGACCAAACACATACAGAACTCAGCAGTTAAGGAGAAAACAATAGATGTAACATTTCTAGAGCCATTTTCACGCAGACAGATGTCATTGTGGCACAGAAGCTTATCTACTGTGTAAATACCTCCAGGGGGGAAGGGGTGGACCTCAGCTCCTCCAGGTCGAGCCTCCTCCAGCGCTGCTTCACCGCCATGGAACGTCTGGACTTCCTAGGCATCCTGCTGACAAAAAATAGACAGAAAAAAAAAACAAGACAAAATACTTTTCAAAGCTTAACAGGCTATCAAACCTATCAAACTAACCTAAACCCTAACCTTTACCTAAACTCTAACTACCTAATGTAAAATAATCTAATCTAAGACAAATTAATGTAATATGTTATACTTAAATTAAATCTGTGTAGATGAAGGTGTGGTGAATGTATGTGTGTGGGTGAGGTGGCGATACTGCTCTGTGATGGTTGAGGGCGATGAATCAACGATGATCACTCTCAGCTGTCGAAGCACAGGAACCCTTTAATCCTATCAAAGACAATGCAAAAAAATTGAAATGTCTTTCAAATGTTATAAGTAAATGTAAGCAACAAGCTAATAACAAAGCAGACACATGTTAAACATCTGTAGTTGTCATAAAGTGTGTGTTTTCCTTATACTAAGATGCTATGATGCTAAGATACTACAATGCTAAGATGCTTTAATGATGCTACAATGCTATGATGCTAAGATGCTTTAATGATGCTACCATGCTATGATGCTTTAATGATCACCTGTTCATATAGTCATAATATAATCCTGGTGAAATTATTTGCGATTTACGTCGCAAATAATTTCATGTTTGACTACAAAAAGTAATGGTCACGTCAAGACAGGTATGAAAGTATTCGCGACTTACGTCGCGAATGTCTTTACTAAGTAGCATGTCTTTACTACCATGAGCAGCAGCTATAACAAAAAGCACAACTCAAATAGTCATTTAAGGCCTGGTTCCTTCTGACTGGATGGGTGTGAGTTTGATGTCATGCAGGGTACAACAAACCAAACATGATGAGGAGGATGCAGTAGGCCTGGCTGAGAGAGAGAGACACTGAGAAGGGTCGTCCTTTATGCCCTTCTACAAACTGAAGGGCAGGTACAGGCAGCAGACCCCTCCCAGCTCCACCTGAAAGCCAGCATCAAATAAGGAAGAGAGTGGGAGGGATCTCACTAGGATCCCCAGACAAAGAACGAGCAAATCGTAACAATTGATAATAATTTTAACAATAAAACTCATTACTCCTACCTGAGCAATAGTTTAAAAGTTTACGGCACAGTCTTACAGTTAGAAAAACAATAATATTAAGCTTAACACATCCAGGCTGTAACAAGGAATCAGCGATGAAGTGAAGACCTTCAAATTGTCCTGCGAGTCCAGCTCTTTGTCTCATGTTGGACGTCACTGCAGTCTGTCTGGATCAGCTGGAGGAAAACTATAGGCAGACAAACAGACATGTCAAATAATGTTATGTAACATACTTAATATAACTCTTATGAGTGTTCAACAGCTCATTATTTATTTAATTAAAAACATCATATTATATTAAATTACTCCAATTATATATATATACTGTCATTAATGTTGTTGCAAGCCATAAATGTTTCCTACTTTATGTGGTGGAATAATATATTTTTCAGTTTGACACAGTTTAATTTAAAAATATCTTCCCTTTAAATTGTAAAACTTCAACATTATTACTGTGATAAGCACCCGCTAGCAAGGCGGCGAATTAGCCGGCGGCTAACCCCACTAGCCTCCGCGTTAGCTCACGGCGAACTGCCGCGGCTAATTCGTGTTTAACTCCCGCGGGTCCGCGGTTAAATCCCGGTTAGCTAGCGGTTAGTTAGCGGTTAGCTCGAGGCTAACTCCGCGGTTGAGTCCGCGGCGTTAAGGTAGCGGCTAGCTAGCTCCGTTAGCTCCGCTAGCTTGCTAACATACATGAGCTATGCTGGAAGGCTAGTCGTCGGCTAAATCACTGGGCGGCTAGTCGTTAGCGTCTGTTAGCAGTTTAGCTATTCACTGACCTAATAAGATGAAGGAAACGGGTCAGGGATGTTGTGTCAGGAGTTTCAGCAAAGCAGCCAGATATAATTTGTGTTTAAAATAAAGGAAAAGGTCATAATGTCAGGTTCTGGCCCCCTACAGTACTGCAGTAATGGTTTGGGGGGTTTTAATGTTTTGGCAGATCATGTTTTCCACTGAGAGCTCTTTTCCCGCCTCTCGTCCCCAGCAGCTGCGTGTGTGAACGTGTGTAAGCTGGTTGGGGTCTGGTTGTCATGGCTACCAGGGTCAACTGCTCCTGTTCGAATGTCAGTTGGAAGGCGGGGAGAGAGAGAGAAAATGCTGAAAAATCGCCTCGAACAGGAAGGACTTGTGGCCAAACCGTATTTCCAATCATTGAACCGACTTAACTTTGGGCATCTTGAGGCTTTCCTGAACGTCTAGATGTGTAATTTGTGGGTAAAATGAAGAAATGTGACCTATTCTAAGCGATTCAAAGAAAGGTTACGTCTGCTTTCCTCCAGAAATTTCCCTGCCTTTTTAACATGGCAGTCTATGGAGCTGTGGATGGGTGTTGCTGGTGCATCTTTGTGTCTGACGCCAAAACTATAAGACTTACAGCTTTAGCAGACGAATTTGAGTGAGAAGACAAATTTTCCTACGTTTCTATGCATAAATTATGTCTGTCGTGTGAAATTTGTGGCCACGGGAGCAGTTTCTGTACAGTTTTTTGACTAATTTTCGTCTCCCCTCCTCACTCTAGCTGATGATGTCATCCACTCTAGCACAAACATTCCGCGCAATACACACCCATTATAAACCCTGAAATTTGAGTAAAAACCTACACAACTCTGAGGCTTCATAGTTTAAAAACGGTAAAAGTTGTCGATAAGTGAAGTGAATCTCTGAAGAGAAGGCAAGAGTACCTACGTTTTAAAGTGGAAATGAAGTCTCTCGGTTAAAGTATGCCAGAGCAGTTCATTGTTGAAAATGTCTGTTGAAATTTTTTTTTTTCGGGCTTCTCCATTCATTTCAATTGGGAAATTTGTCGCAGTTTTTTCGCGACTACGTCGCGAAAAAATCTTGTTTGAAAGAACTGTATAGAAGCACACCGAGTCCGATCGAGACGCACGTTTTGATGTATTTTGTGTCTGTGTGCGACGAACGGTATTTGAGTTGAAAGGTTTCGAAAATCGGCCGTAGGAAAAAGTTTAATAATAATAATAATAATAATAAGAAGAAAAACGTAGTGAAGAACAATAGTTTGCAGTGCTTCGCACTGCAAACTATTGACTCCCATAGCTTTGCTATGAGGGTCAATAGTTTGCATTGCGTAGCACTGCATCACTAACTAGACAATTCCCCTGCGGGAAATCGCGAGAGTGATGCAGTGGCCGCAGCAGTCTGCGATACCATGCTATATTGCTGTGATAGTACGATGCTACGATGCTACGATGATGCTACTATGCCAAGATGCTACAATGCTGAATGAATGAATTAATTTATTGATCATTGAGAGATACTCACGAGCACGAACGGGGGGACGAGCTTGAGAGCAGGGTCGGTGGGAAGGCTCCTCTCCGGCCGGGGGGGAGGTCTGATGAAACATTAAGACCAAACACATACAGAACTCAGCAGTTAAGGAGAAAACAATAGATGTAACATTTCTAGAGCCATTTTCACGCAGACAGATGTCATTGTGGCACAGAAGCTTATCTACTGTGTAAATACCTCCAGGGGGGAAGGGGTGGACCTCAGCTCCTCCAGGTCGAGCCTCCTCCAGCGCTGCTTCACCGCCATGGAACGTCTGGACTTCCTAGGCATCCTGCTGACAAAAAAATAGACAGAAAAAAAAAACAAGACAAAATACTTTTCAAAGCTTAACAGGCAAACCTATCAAACTAACCTAAACCCTAACCTTTACCTAAACTCTAACTACCTAATGTAAAATAATCTAATCTAAGACAAATTAATGTAATATGTTATACTTAAATTAAATCTGTGTAGATGAAGGTGTGGTGAATGTATGTGTGTGGGTGAGGTGGCGATACTGCTCTGCGATGGTTGAGGGCGATGAATCAACGATGATCACTCTCAGCTGTCGAAGCACAGGAACCCTTTAATCCTATCAAAGACAATGCAAAAAAATTGAAATGTCTTTCAAATGTTATAAGTAAATGTAAGCAACAAGCTAATAACAAAGCAGACACATGTTAAACATCTGTAGTTGTCATAAAGTGTGTGTTTTCCTTATACTAAGATGCTATGATGCTAAGATACTACAATGCTAAGATGCTTTAATGATGCTACAATGCTATGATGCTAAGATGCTTTAATGATGCTACCATGCTATGATGCTTTAATGATCACCTGTTCATATAGTCATAATATAATCCTGGTGAAATTATTTGCGATTTACGTCGCAAATAATTTCATGTTTGACTACAAAAAGTAATGGTCACGTCAAGACAGGTATGAAAGTATTCGCGACTTACGTCGCGAATGTCTTTACTAAGTAGCATGTCTTTACTACCATGAGCAGCAGCTATAACAAAAAGCACAACTCAAATAGTCATTTAAGGCCTGGTTCCTACTGACTGGATGGGTGTGAGTTTGATGTCATGCAGGGTACAACAAACCAAACAGGATGAGGAGGATGCAGTAGGCCTGGCTGAGAGAGAGAGACACTGAGAAGGGTCGTCCTTTATGCTTCGCCTTCTACAAACTGAAGGGCAGGTACAGGCAGCAGACCCCTCCCAGCTCCACCTGAAAGCCAGCATCAAATAAGGAAGAGAGTGGGAGGGATCGTCACACCCCCACCAGGATTATATTATGACTATATGAACAGGTGAATTATTATGATTAACGATCAATTATTACAATTTGCTCGTTAATCATAATAATTTCAACAATAAAACTCATTACTCCTACCTGAGCAATAGTTTAACAGTTTACGGCACAGTCTTACAGTTAGAAAAACAATAATATTAAACTTAACACATCCAGGCTGTAACAAGGAATCAGCGATGAAGTGAAGACCTTCAAATTGTCCTGCAAGTCCAGCTCTTTGTCTCATGTTGGACATCACTGCAGTCTGTCTGGATCAGCTGGAGGAAAACTATAGGCAGACAAATAGACATGTCAAATAATGTTATGTAACATACTTAATATAATTCTTATGAGTGTTCAACAGCTCATTATTTATTTAATTAAAAACATATTATATTAAATTACTCCAATTATATATATACTGTCATTAATGTTGTTGCAAGCCATAAATGTTTCCTACTTTATGTGGTGGAATAATATATTTTTCAGTTTGACACAGTTTAATTTAAAAATATCTTCCCTTTAAATTTGTAAAACTTCAACATTATTACTGTGATAAGCACCCGCTAGCAAGGCGGCGAATTAGCCGGCGGCTAACCCCACTAGCCTCCGCGTTAGCTCACGGCTAACTGCCGCGGCTAATTCGTGTTTAACTCCCGCGGGTCCGCGGTTAAATCCCGGTTAGCTAGCGGTTAGCTCGAGGCTAACTCCGCGGTTGAGTCCGCGGCGTTAAGGTAGCGGCTAGCTAGCTCCGTTAGCTCCGCTAGCTTGCTAACATACATGCGCTATGCTGGAAGGCTAGTCGTCGGCTAAATCACTGGGCGGCTAGTCGTTAGCGTCTGTTAGCAGTTAAGCTATTCACTGACCTAATAAGATGAAGGAAACGGGTCAGGGATGTTGTGTCAGGAGTTTCAGCAAAGCAGCCAGATATAATTTGTGTTTAAAATAAAGGAAAAGGTCAAACATGACTGAGAAATTGTCATTCAGTCAATGAGAAGAGCTATAGCTAAGAGGCCCAGCAGCTGTGTGAAAGCACCAAGGGAGACAGCGATGGTTTGGGGGGTTTTAATGTTTTGGCAGATCATGTTTTCCACTGAGAGCTCTTTTCCCGCCTCTCGTCCCCAGCAGCTGCGTGTGTGAACGTGTGTAAGCTGGTTGGGGTCTGGTTGTCATGGCTACCAGGGTCAACTGCTCCTGTTCGAATGTCAGTTGGAAGACGGGGAGAGAGAGAGAAAATGCTGAAAAATCGCCTCGAACAGGAAGGACTTGTGGCCAAACCGTATTTCCAATCATTGAACCGACTTAACTTTGGGCATCTTGAGGCTTTCCTGAACGTCTACATATGCAGTTTGTGGGTAAAATGAAGAAATGTGACCTATTAAAGCGATTCAAAGAAAGGTTACGTCTGCTTTCCTCCAGAAATTTCCCTGCCTTTTTAACATGGCAGTCTATGGAGCTGTGGGTGGGTGTTGCTGGCGCATCTTTGTGTCTGACGCCAAAACTATAAGACTTACAGCTTTAGCAGACGAATTTGAGTGAGAAGACAAATTTTCCTACGTTTCTATGTATAAATTATGTCTGTCGTGTGAAATTTGTGGCCACGGGAGCAGTTTCTGTGCAGTTTTTTGACTAACTTTCTTCTCCCCTCCTCACTCTAGCTGATGATGTCATCCACTCTAGCACAAACATTCCGCGCAATACACACCCATTATAAACCCTGAAATTTGAGTAAAAACCTACACAACTCTGAGGCTTCATAGTTTAAAAACGGTAAAAGTTGTCGACAAGTGAAGTGAATCTCTGAAGAGAAGGCAAGAGTACCTACGTTTTAAAGTTTAAATGAAGTCTCTCGGTTAAAGTATGCCAGAGCAGTTCATTGTTGAAAATGTCTGTTGAATTTTTATTTTTTTCGGGCTTCTCCATTCATTTCAATTGGGAAATTTGTCGCAGTTTTTTCGCGACTACGTCGCGAAAAAATCTTGTTTGAAAGAACTGTATAGAAGCACACCGAGTCCGATCGAGACGCACGTTTTGATGTATTTTGACCTGTGTGCGACGAACGGTATTTGAGTTGAAAGGTTTCGAAAATGCGTAGGAAAAAGTTTAATAATAATAATAATAACTAGACAATTCCCCTGCGGGAAATCGCGAGAGTGATGCAGTGGCCGCAGCAGTCTGCGATACCATGCTATATTGCTGTAACAGTACGATGCTATGATGATGCCACTATGCCAAGATGCTACTACAATGCTATGATGCTAAGATACTAAGATGCTATGATACTAAGATGCTACAAAGCTAAGATACTATGTTGCTACGATGCTAAGATGCTACAATGCAATTATACTAAGATGCTATGATGCTTTAATGATCACCTGTTCATATATATGAATAATCCTGGTGAAAATATTTGCGACTTACGTTGCAAATAATTTCATGTTTGACTTCAAAAAGTAATGGTCAGGTCAAGACAGGTATGAAAGTATTCGCGACTTACGTCGCGAATGTCTTTACTAAGTAGCATGTCTTTACTACCATGAGCAGCAGCTATAACAAAAAGCACAACTCAAATAGTCATTTAAGGCCTGGTTCCTTCTGACTGGATGGGTGTGAGTTTGATGTCATGCAGGGTACAACAAACCAAACAGGATGAGGAGGATGCAGTAGGCCTGGCTGAGAGAGAGAGACACTGAGAAGGGTCGTCCTTTACGCCCTTCTACAAACTGAAGGCCAGGTACAGGCAGCAGAGCCCTCCCAGCTCCACCTGAAAGCCAGCATCAAATAAGGAAGAGAGTGGGAGGGATCTCACTAGGATCCCCAGACAAAGAACGAGCAAATCATAACAATTGATCGTTAATCATAATAATTTTAACAATAAAACTCATTACTCCTACCTGAGCAATAGTTTAACAGTTTACGGCACAGTCTTACAGTTAGAAAAACAATAATATTAAACTTAACACATCCAGGCTGTAACAAGGAATCAGCGATGAAGTGAAGACCTTCAAATTGTCCTGCGAGTCCAGCTCTTTGTCTCATGTTGGACGTCACTGCAGTCTGTCTGGATCAGCTGGAGGAAAACTATAGGCAGACAAATAGACATGTCAAATAATGTTATGTAACATACTAAATATAACTCTTATGAGTGTTCAACAGCTCATTATTTATTTAATTAAAAACATATTATATTAAATTACTCCAATTATATATATACTGTCATTAATGTTGTTGCAAGCCATAAATGTTTCCTACTTTATGTGGTGGAATAATATATTTTTCAGTTTGACACAGTTTCATTTAAAAATATCTTCCCTTTAAATTGTAAAACTTCAACATTATTACTGTGATAAGCACCCGCTAGCAAGGCGGCGAATTAGCCGGCGGCTAACCCCACTAGCCTCCGCGTTAGCTCACGGCGAACTGCCGCGGCTAATTCGTGTTTAACTCCCGCGGGTCCGCGGTTAAATCCCGGTTAGCTAGCGGTTAGCTAGCGGTTAGCTCGAGGCTAACTCCGCGGTTGAGTCCGCGGCGTTAAGGTAGCGGCTAGCTAGCTCCGTTAGCTCCGCTAGCTTGCTAACATACATGCGCTATGCTGGAAGGCTAGTCGTCGGCTAAATCACTGGGCGGCTAGTCGTTAGCGTCTGTTAGCAGTTGAGCTATTCACTGACCTAATAAGATGAAGGAAACGGGTCCGGGATGTTGTGTCAGGAGTTTCAGCAAAGCAGCCAGATATAATTTGTGTTTAAAATAAAGGAAAAGGTCATAATGTCAGGTTCTGGCCCCCTACAGTACTGCAGTAATGGTTTGGGGGTTTTTAATGTTTTGGCAGATCATGTTTTCCACTGAGAGCTCTTTTCCCGCCTCTCGTCCCCTGCAGCTGCGTGTGTGAACGTGTGTAAGCTGGTTGGGGTCTGGTTGTCATGGCTACCAGGGTCAACTGCTCCTGTTCGAATGTCAGTTGGAAGACGGGGAGAGAGAGAGAAAATGCTGAAAAATCGCCTCGAACAGGAAGGACTTGTGGCCAAGCCGTATTTCCAATCATTGAACCGACTTAACTTTGGGCATCTTGAGGCTTTCCTGAACGTCTACATATGCAGTTTGTGGGTAAAATGAAGAAATGTGACCTATTAAAGCGATTCAAAGAAAGGTTACGTCTGCTTTCCTCCAGAAATTTCCCTGCCTTTTTAACATGGCAGTCTATGGAGCTGTGGGTGGGTGTTGCTGGCGCATCTTTGTGTCTGACGCCAAAACTATAAGACTTACAGCTTTAGCAGACGAATTTGAGTGAGAAGACACATTTTCCTACGTTTCTATGTATAAATTATGTCTGTCGTGTGAAATTTGTGGCCACGGGAGCAGTTTCTGTGCAGTTTTTTGACTAACTTTCTTCTCCCCTCCTCACTCTAGCTGATGATGTCATCCACTCTAGCACAAACATTCCGCGCAATACACACCCATTATAAACCCTGAAATTTGAGTAAAAACCTACACAACTCTGAGGCTTCATAGTTTAAAAACGGTAAAAGTTGTCGACAAGTGAAGTGAATCTCTGAAGAGAAGGCAAGAGTACCTACGTTTTAAAGTTTAAATGAAGTCTCTCGGTTAAAGTATGCCAGAGCAGTTCATTGTTGAAAATGTCTGTTGAAATATTTTTTTTTTCGGGCTTCTCCATTCATTTCAATTGGGAAATTTGTCGCAGTTTTTTCGCGACTACGTCGCGAAAAAATCTTGTTTGAAAGAACTGTATAGAAGCACACCGAGTCCGATCGAGACGCACGTTTTGACGTATTTTGTGTCTGTGTGCGACGAACGGTATTTGAGTTGAAAGGTTTCGAAAATCGGCCGTAGGAAAAAGTTTAATAATAATAATAATAATAATAAGAAGAAAAACGTAGTGAAGAACAATAGTTTGCAGTGCTTCGCACTGCAAACTATTGACCCCCATAGCTTTGCTATGAGAGGGGTCAATAGTTTGCATTGCAGGCACTGCATCACTAATAAGAAGAAAAAACGTAGTGAAGAACAATAGTTTGCAGTGCTTCGCACTGCAAACTATTGACTCCCATAGCTTTGCTATGAGGGTCAATAGTTTGCATTGCAGGCACTGCATCACTAACTAGAAAATTCCCGCGGAAATTTTTGAAGTGCCGAGTGGGCTGTTGCCGGGGTTGTGTATTGAAAAAGCACACCTCAAATAGTAATTTTTAACATGTATATTTACACACATGAGCCACTAATTCTACCATTAGCCACAATTGTTAGCAATTAGCATGTCTTTACATGCAGTCAAGCATTAGCTGCTAATGTTAGCAATTAGCATGTCTTTACGACCATGAGCAGCTAGCACGCTGGCCGCTCTTGGTAGTAAAGCATTAGCCACTAATGTTAGCAATTAGCATGTCTTTACTAAGTAGCATGTCTTTACTACCATGAGCAGCAGCTATAACAAAAAGCACAACTCAAATAGTCATTTAAGGCCTGGTTCCTACTGACAGGAGGGGTGTGAGTTTGATGTCATGCAGGGTACAACAAACCAAACAGGATGAGGAGGATGCAGTAGGTCTGGCTGAGAGACAGAGAGACACTGATAAGGGTCGTCCTTTATGCTTCGCCTTCTACAAACTGAAGGGCAGGTACAGGCAGCAGACCCCTCCCAGCTCCACCTGAAAGCCAGCATCAAATAAGGAAGAGAGCGGGACGGATCGTCACACCCCCACTTTTAAGAGGGGTGTCCTCACTAGGATCCCCAGACAAAGAACGAGCAAATCGTGATAATTGATCGTTAATCATAATAATTTTAACAATAAAACTCATTACTCCTACCTGAGCAATAGTTGAACAGTTTACGGCACAGTCTTACAGTTAGAAAAACATCAATATTAAACTTAACACATCCAGGCTGTAACAAGGAATCAGCGATGAAGTGAAGACCTTCAAATTGTCCTGTGAGTCCAGCTCTTTGTCTCACGTTGGACATCACTGCAGTCTGTCTGGATCAGCTGGAGGAAAACTATAGGCAGACAAATAGACATGTCAAATAATGTTATGTAACATACTTAATATAACTCTTATGAGTGTCCAACAGCTCATTATTTATTTAATTAAAAACATCATATATTAAATTACTCCACTTATATATATATATACTGTCATTAATGTTGTTGCAAGCCATAAATGTTTCCTACTTTATGTGGTGGAATAATATATTTTTCAGTTTGACACAGTTTCATTTAAAAATATCTTCCCTTTAAATTGTAAAACTTCAACATTATTACTGTGATAAGCTCCCGCGAGCAACGCGGCGAATTAGCCGGCGGCTAACCCCACTAGCCTCCGCGTTAGCTCACGGCTAACTGCCGCGGCTAATTCGTGTTTAACTCCCGCGGGTCCGCGTTTAAATCCCGGTTAGCTAGCGGTTAGCTAGCGGTTAGCTCGAGGCTAACTCCGCGGTTGAGTCCGCGGCGTTAAGGTAGCGGCTAGCTAGCTCCGTTAGCTCCGCTAGCTCGCTAACATACATGCGCTATGCTGGACGGCTAGTCGTTAGCGTCTGTTAGCAGTTTAGCTATTCACTGACCTAATAAGATGAAGGAAACGGGTCAGGGATGTTGTGTCAGGAGTTTCAGCAAAGCAGCCAGATATAATTTGTGTTTAAAATAAAGGAAAAGGTCAAACATGAAGTTGTCATTCAGTCAATGAGAAGAGCTATAGCTAAGAGGCCCAGCAGATGTGTGACAGCACCAAGGGAGACAGGGATGGTTTGGGGGGTTTTAATGTTTTGGCAGATCCTGTTTTCCACTGGGAGCTTAAATAGTGGCTAGCGCTGACGCGCTAGCTGCTCTGCTTTCTCTGTCTGTCATTTTACACACGCATGTTCAAATTAAGTGCTAAGAACTACTAAAATGGCTGCCTAATGTTAGCATTAGGTTAATGCATGTCTTTAATTTTTAGTGGCAAGAAATTAGTGGCTAGCTATTCGCTAACATGCTAATGGTGCCACTAATGCTACCACCAATTTCTACCACTAAAAATTAGCATTAGCCGCTAATGGTAGCAATTAACATGACCCGCTAGCCACTAATTTTAACATTGGTTTAGTGTTAGCATGTCTTTTAAGCCACTAAAAATTAAATACATGCTAATTGCTAACATGCTAATTGCTAATATGCTATTCGCTAACATGCTAATGCTGCCACTAATGCTACCACCAATTTCTTGCCACTAAAAAGTAGCATTAGCCGCTAATGTTAGCAATTAACATGACGCGCTAGCCAATGACAGACAGACACCTGTCATTGTTCAACTTAGGTGCCAAAAGCCAAAATGGCTGCCCCACATACCAGTTACTTATGTCAGTTGGAAGTTTCCCGCCTCTTTCTGTGGAGACCCTCCTCTTCTGCTGCCTGTGAGCGTGTGTATGCCCGTTGGGGCCTTGTTGTCACGGTTACCAGTTTGAATTTCAGTTAGAAGATGGCTAGAGGGAGAGAAAATGCTGAAACGAACCTCCTCGAACAGGAAGGCCTTGTGGCCAAACCGTGTTTCCAATCATTGAACCGACTTCACTTTGGGCATCTTGAGTCTTTCCTGAACGTCTAGATATGCAGTTTTTGGGCAAAATGAAGAAATGTGAGCTATAAAGAGCGATTCAAAGAAAGGATTGCTTCTGCTTTGCTCCAGAAATTTAACATGGCAGTCTATGAAGCTGTGGATGGGAGTTGCTGGCGCATCTTTGCGTCTCACGCCAAAACTATAAGACTTTACAGCTTTAGCAGACGAATTTGAGCGAGAAGACAAATTTTCCTACGTTTCTATGTATAAATTATATCTGAGGTGTGAAATTTGTGGCCACGGGAGCAGTTTCTGTTTTATTTTTTGCCTAATTTTCTTCTCTCCTCCTCACTCTAGCTGATGATGTCATCCACTCTGGCACAAACATTCCGCGCAATACACACCCATTATAAACCCTGAAATTTGAGTAAAAACCTACACAACTCTGAGGCTTCATAGTTTAAAAACGGTAAAAGGAGTCGATAAGTGAAGTGAATCGCTGAAGAGAAGGCAAGAGTACCTACGTTTTAAAATTTAAATGGAGTCTCTCGGTGAAAGTATGCCAGAGCAGTTGATTGTTGAAAATGTCTGTTGATTTTTTTTTTTTTTCGGGCTTCTCCATTCATTTCAATGGGAAATTTTCTGCGGTTTTTCGCGAATAAATTCGCGAAAAACTCGTCAATCCCTTATAAAAGTAATAGCACGGGATTCGGGATCAAAACACACGTTTTGATATATCATGTGTTGGGGTCCTCTCGCCGGTTCGGGCCGCATTAATCGGCGAAAAAGGGCGGAAAATGAATAATAAGTAAAAAAAATAAAACTGCAAAGAAACACGCAGAAGATCAATAGTGGCCTCGTGCCTATGGCACGAGGCCACTCCTCCCATAGCTTGCTATGGGAGGAGTGGCCTCGTGTCATAGGCACTCGGCACTAATAAAACTGCAAAGAAACACGCAGAAGATTAATAGTGCCTCGTGCCTATGGCCCGAGGCACTGCTCCCAGAGCTAGCAAGCTCTGGGAGCAGTGCCTCGGGTCATAGGCACTCGGCACTAACTAGAAAATTCCCGCAGGAAATTTTGAGAGTGCCGAGTGGGCTGTTGCCGGGGTTCTGTATTGAAAAAGCACACCTCAAATAGTATTTTTTAACATGTATATTTACACACATGAGCCACTAATTCTAGCATTAGCCACAAATGTTAGCACGCTAGCTACTCATGGCAGTAAAGCATTAACCACAAACGTTAGCAATTAGCATGATGAGCTAGCCACTAATTTTAGCATTGGCTTAGTGTGTTATAGCTTCACAATACCCTCAAATAGTAATTTTTAACATGTATATTTACACACATGAGTCACTAATTCTAGCATAAGCTGCTAATGTTAGCAATTAGCATGATGCGCTAGCCACTAATTTTAGCATTGGCTTAGTGTGGTATAGCTTCACAATACCCTCAAATAGTAATTTTTAACATGTATATTTACACACATGAACCACTAATTCTAGCATAAGCTGCTAATGTTAGCAATTAGCATGATGCGCTAGCCACTAATTTTAGCATTGGCTTAGTGTGGTATAGCTTCACAATACCCTCAAATAGTAATTTTTAACATGTATATTTACACACATGAGCCACTAATTCTAGCATTAGCCATAAATGTTAGCAATTAGCATGTCTTTACTACCACGAGCGGCTCGCACGCTAGCTACTCATGGCAGTAAAGCATTAACCACAAATGTTAGCAATTAGCATGTCTTTACTACCACGAGCGGCTGGCACGCTAGCTACTCATGGCAGTAAAGCATTAACCACAAATGTTAGCAATTAGCATGATTCGCTAGCCACTAATTTTAGCATTGGCTTCGTGTGGTATAGCTTCACAATACCCTCAAATAGTAATTTTTAACATGTATATTTACACACATGAGCCACTAATTCTAGCATTAGCCACAAATGTTAGCAAATAGCATGTCTTTACATGCAGTCAAGCATTAGCCGCAAATGTTAGCAATTAGCATGTCTTTACTACCACGAGCGGCTAGCACGCTAGCTACTCATGGCAGTAAAGCGTTAACCACAAATGTTAGCAATTAGCATGTCTTTACTACCATGAGCAGCTAGCACGCTGGCTGCTCTTGGTAGTAAAGCATTAGCCACTAATGTTAGCAATTAGCATGTCTTTACTCCCATGAGCAGCAGCTATAACAAAAAGCACAACTCAAATAGTCATTTAAGGCCTGGTTCCTTCTGACTGGATGGGTGTGAGTTTGATGTCATGCAGGGTACAACAAACCAAACAGGATGAGGAGGATGCAGTAGGCCTGGCTGAGAGAGCGAGACACTGAGAAGGGTCGTCCTTTATGCCCTTCTACAAACTGAAGGGCAGGTACAGGCAGCAGAGCCCTCCCAGCTCCACCTGAAAGCCAGCATCAAATAAGGAAGAGAGTGGGAGGGATCGTCACACCCCCACCTTTAAGAGGGGCATCCTCACTAGGATCCCCAGACAAAGAACGAGCAAATCGTAACAATTGATCGTTAATCATAATAATTTCAACAATAAAACTCATTACTCCTACCTGAGCAATAGTTTAACAGTTTACGGCACAGTCTTACAGTTAGAAAAACATCAATATTAAACTTAACACATCCAGGCTGTAACAAGGAATCAGCGATGAAGTGAAGACCTTCAAATTGTCCTGTTAGTCCAGCTCTTTGTCTCATGTTGGACGTCACTGCAGTCTGTCTGGATCAGCTGGAGGAAAACTATATGCAGACAAATAGACATGTCAAATAATGTTATGTAACATACTGAATATAACTCTTATGAGTGTTCAACAGCTCATTATTTATTTCATTAAAAACATCATATTATATTAAATTACTCCAATTATATATATATACTATCATTAATGTTGTTACAAGCCATAAACGTTTCCTACTTTATGTGATGGAATAATATATTTTTCAGTTTGACACAGTTTTAGTGGCTAACCCCACTAGCCTCCACGTTAGCTCGCGGCAAACTCCCGCGGGTCTGCGGTTAAATCCCGGTTAGCTCGCGGTTAAGTCCCGGTTAGCTTGCGGTTAAATCCCGGTTAGCTTGCCGTTAGCTCGAGGCTAGCTCGCGGTTAGCTCGAGGCTAACTCCGCGGTTTAGTCTCCCCATTGTAACAGTCTGAGAGTCCCTAATGTTTTGTCAGTCTGTGTCTGTAATGCTATAGTGGGAGGGGAGGTGGGGGGGTTGGAGTGGGGGGGTCATAGTGTCAGGTTCTGGCTCCCTACTATAGTCCTGTAATGGGTTTAGGGGGTCATAATGTTTTGGCAGTCTATTACTGTAATGCTTAAATGGAGTGGAGGGGGGTCATAGTGTCAGATTCTGCAGCCCAACTATAGTCCTGTAATGGCTTAAGTGGTCATAATGTTTTGGCAGTCTGTGTCTGTAATGCTATAGTGGGAGGGGGGGTGGGGGGGGTTGGAGTGGGGGGGTCATAATGTCAGGTTCTGGCCCCCTACAGTACTGCAGTAATGGTTTGAGGGGGTTTTAATGTTTTGGCAGATCATGTTTTCCAGCAGCTGCGTGTGTGAACGTGTGTAAGCTGGTTGGGGTCTGGTTGTCATGGCTACCAGGGTCAACTGCTCCTGTCAGAATGTCAGTTGGAAGACGGGGAGAGAGAGAGAAAATGCTGAAAAAACGCCTCGAACAGGAAGGACTTGTGGCCAAACCGTATTTCCAATCATTGAACCGACTTAACTTTGGGCATCTTGAGGCTTTCCTGAACGTCTACATATGCAATTTGTGGGTAAAATGAAGAAATGTGACCTATTTAAAGCGATTCAAAAAAGGTTACTTCTGCTTTCCTCCAGAAATTTCCCTGCCTTTTTAACATGGCAGTCTATGGAGCTGTGGATGGGTGTTGCTGGCGCATCTTTGTGTCTGACGCCAAAACTATAAGACTTACAGCTTTAGCAGACGGATATGAGTGAGAAGACAAATTTTCCTACGTTTCTATGTATAAATTATGTCTGTCGTGTGAAATTTGTGGCCATGGGAGCAGTTTCTGTACAGTTTTTTGACTAATTTTCTTCTCTCCTCCTCACTCTAGCTGATGATGTCATCCACTCTAGCACAAACATTCCGCGCAATACACACCCATTATAAACCCTGAAATTTGAGTAAAAACCTACACAACTCTGAGGCTTCATAGTTTAAAAACGGTAAAAGTTGTCGATAAGTGAAGTGAATCTCTGAAGAGAAGGCAAGAGTACCTACGTTTTAAAGTTCAAATGAAGTCTCTCGGTTAAAGTATGCCAGAGCAGTTCATTGTTGAAAATGTCTGTTGATTTATTTATTTTTTCGGGCTTCTCCATTCATTTCAATGGGAAATTTATCGCGGTTTTTCGCGAATAAATTCGCGAAAAACTCACGAATCCCTTATAAAAGTAATAGCACGGGATTCGGGATCAAAACACACGTTTTGATATATCATGTGTTGGGGTCCTCTCGCCGGTTCGGGCCGCATTAATCGGCGAAAAAGGGCGGAAAATGAATAATAAGTAAAAACTAGAAAATTCCCGCAGGAAATTTTGAGAGTGACTCGAGGGCTGCTGCCGGGGTTATTAAAAAAAGAAAAGGAAAAAGATGTTAGCATTACCATTACTAATGTTGGCATTACCATTTGCCACGCTAACGCGCGGCGCTGACGCACTAAACTAGGCTAAGGCTAGAGATTAGCACAGTCACGCACACACACAATACGTGGATATCTTGTTACGTCACTGTATAATACCGGCGCCATCTTTAGGACCGCCCAGGGACCGCCAGTGACAGGAAGTAAACAGAAAATGCCTTCTATCTGCTGTGCTGTGGGCTGTGATAACAGCAAGTCAAAAAAAAAACGGGACATACGTTTTATAACATTCCTAAAAACGCTGAAAGAAGACATAAGTGGTTAGCCAGGATAAAAACCCACCTCTACTCCCTGGCATTTTTTTTTCTTTAACCCTGTACTTCTGCTTATTCTCTGTATGTATGTGTTGCTTAGCTTAGGCTGTGTTTAGTCGTTCACTGTACAGCACTTTGGTCAGCTTATGCTGTTTGTAAAAGTGCTTTCTAAATTAAATTTACTTTACTATGTTTTCGCTAACAAATTTAAGGTCAGTTAAAAAAACGAGATGCCATTATTATCCTAGCATTGACCTAGGAGGCTACCAGCTCTGTAGCACTCAGTAGCACCACCACCTAGCAAGTTAGTAGCGTAGTAAACTTAAAGGGGAACTCCGGCGCAAAATGAACCTGGGGTTAATAACACATGTGTACCGAGTTCGACCGTTCTCTGGTATTTGTTTTCATGCATTTGTTTTGTTAGTCATATTTTACCAGTTTTCTTGCAAACCGCTAATTAGCGTACAACGCTAGCCTTCGGGGCACACCGACACATAAAAAGAAATCGCTATTTCTATACCACTAACAAGGCTCACAATATCACCACACTTACACGGTAGCATCACTAGGGTCTCTACATGTAAACCGAAGCACTGATAACTTTGCAAGTATACAGGCAGTTTATTAAAAAAGGAATACAGTACCGTTCGCGTCCGGCTCGCATATCCAAGCGGGCGCCATCTTGGGGATCTGAACTGTCTGTTGCCGGAAGAAAGCACTGAGAGCACTGAACGAAGAGAGTTCAGTTTCCCCAAGATGGCGCCCGCTTGGATATGCGAGCCGGACGCATAGCCGGACGTGTTATTAACCCCAGGTTCATTTTGCGCCGGAGTTCCCCTTTAAGTAAACATATATCTTACCTTTCCTGTAAATAAGAAAAGTTCCCTCATGTCCAGATGATAAACTCGTGGATCTGTCACCCATCCTGCTTTGAAATACATGAAGGCTTCCGTGCTCTTGTATGCCTTGAGGGACTCGCCGGAGTATGGGGAGGGGTTGTGGATCAGATAAATGTAAATGTCGCCAAAAGATATGTTTGGCAAGTTAACGGCAGATTTCAGCGGTGTCAGTAGTTGATTCGGAAGTACATACGGGTCAAAACCTAAAATATCAATTTTTTTTTAATATCGTTGCTTTTCTGTGTCAGAGAGATGCGACATCACCTGAGTAACGTTAGCAGAGCCCGTTTCTTGAACGTTAACGCTAGCCATTTCTCCCGCCGCTGAGTGGCGCTATGGTCCTAAAGATGGCGGCCACAACAAAAAGGTCACGTGATTGACCCGCATCAATAGAAAACATTCAGCTCAGATGTACACACAGAGCAAGCAGAGTGACAGTCACCTCAAAAAATGTCTTGCTTTACCTCTCTGTTACTGCCTGTCTGTCTTTTACCCTCTCTCTGTCTCTTTCTTTGTTATTTACTTAAATAAACTGAAATTAACTGCCAAGGACTACAAAAATGGCTGCAGCTGTGGCCCTGGCCTGAGGCTGCCATGGTGACTCTGCTGGTTGCCATGACTACTCACAGACACAGGAGAGGAGAAGGAAGAAATTTTGATTTTTTGCCCTCTGACAGTCCTCGCATTTGGGCTCACTGAGGCAAAACCAAAGCTCACATCAGAAAAAAAAAACAGACAGTGATTGGCAGGAGAAGTTCCCGAACACACTGATGTAATTTTGGTGTCTCTGGAGTAAATATTGTGGAAACTGTGGCGAGTATAAGAAGAGGGTGGATTCAGCTTTCCTCGAAAATCAGCTTCATATTTTGAATGGGAGTTTATTGGCAGTTGGAGCGGGACACTCCTCACTCTGGGGCACGCCATTCAAATTCAGAAAATGTCTCGTCTTAGGCGAGCACATTGTATGAATCAGGACAAGTTCCTCTACAAAAGTGGAAAAAATCTAATGTCTACGATGTAAGATGTGCCCAGGAGCAGCGTGGAAAGAGAAAAATTTCAGTGAATTTCAGACAGCCTCTACCACTCTAGCCTCTGAGGTCTCCCACTCTACGCCGAACATTCCACGCAATACACACCCATTATAAACTCAGAAATTTCACATGATTGATCACGATGATTGACGAGTGATTGATCGAAAAGTATAAAAGATATCAAAAATCTGAATAGAACTTTTATAGAGGACAAATTTACCTACATTTTAAAGTTTAAATGAAGTCTCTAGGTGAAATTTTGCGGGAGGAGTTAGCTTTTGAAAATGCCCCTCAAAAGTGTCAGTTTTTTCGTTTTTTCGCAGTTTCCCATTCATTTCAATGGGACGATTTTCGCAGTTTTTCGCGAATAAATTCGCGAAAAATTCGTGGATTCCTTATAAAAGTAATAGCACACCATTCCCGATAAAGGCGCACGTTTTGATGTAATTTTTGTCGGTGTCGCCCCAAAATTGCGGGGCGAGTTAGAGACCGAAAAAAGGTACGGAAGATGAATAATAATATAGAAGAAACACGCAGAAGAACAATAGTGTCTCGTGGCTTCGCCACGAGACACGACTCCCCATATAGCTTAGAGCTATATGGGGAGTCGTGTCTCGTGCGTAGCCTCGAGTCACTAACTAGAAAATTCCCGCAGGAAATTTTGAGAGTGACTCGAGGGCTGCTGCCGGGGTTATTAAAAAAAGAAAAGGAAAAAGATGTTAGCATTACCATTACTAATGTTGGCATTACCATTTGCCACGCTAACGCGCGGCGCTGACACACTAAACTAGGCTAAGGCTAGAGATTAGCACAGTCACGCACACACACAATACGTGGATATCTTGTTACGTCACTGTATAATACCGGCGCCATCTTTAGGACCGCCCAGGGACCGCCAGTGACAGGAAGTAAACAGAAAATGCCTTCTATCTGCTGTGCTGTGGGCTGTGATAACAGCAAGTCAAAAAAAAAAAACGGGACATACGTTTTATAACATTCCTAAAAACGCTGAAAGAAGACATAAGTGGTTAGCCAGGATAAAAACCCACCTCTACTCCCTGGCATTTTTTTTTCTTTAACCCTGTACTTCTGCTTATTCTCTGTATGTATGTGTTGCTTAGCTTAGGCTGTGTTTAGTCGTTCACTGTACAGCACTTTGGTCAGCTTATGCTGTTTGTAAAAGTGCTTTCTAAATTAAATTTACTTTACTATGTTTTCGCTAACAAATTTAAGGTCAGTTAAAAAAACGAGATGCCATTATTATCCTAGCATTGACCTAGGAGGCTACCAGCTCTGTAGCACTCAGTAGCACCACCACCTAGCAAGTTAGTAGCGTAGTAAACTTAAAGGGGAACTCTGGCGCAAAATGAACCTGGGGTTAATAACACATGTGTACCGAGTTCGACCGTTCTCTGGTATTTGTTTCCATGCATTTGTTTTGTTAGTCAAATGTGACCAGTTTTCTTGCAAAACGCTAATTAGCGTATAACGCTAGCCTTCGGGGCACACCGACACATAAAAAGAAATCGCTATTTCTATACCACTAACAAGGCTCACAATATCACCACACTTACACGGTAGCATAACTAGGGTCTCTACATGTAAACCGAAGCACTGATAACTTTGCAAGTATACAGGCAGTTTATTAAAAAAGGAATACAGTACCGTTCGCGTCCGGCTCGCATATCCAAGCGGGCGCCATCTTGGGGATCTGAACTGTCTGTTGCCGGAAGAAAGCACTGAGAGCACTGAACGAAGAGAGTTCAGTTTCCCCAAGATGGCGCCCGCTTGGATATGCGAGCCGGACGCATAGCCGGACGTGTTATTAACCCCAGGTTCATTTTGCGCCGGAGTTCCCCTTTAAGTAAACATATATCTTACCTTTCCTGTAAATAAGAAAAGTTCCCTCATGTCCAGATGATAAACTCGTGGATCTGTCACCCATCCTGCTTTGAAATACATGAAGGCTTCCGTGCTCTTGTATGCCTTGAGGGACTCGCCGGAGTATGGGGAGGGGTTGTGGATCAGATAAATGTAAATGTCGCTAAAAGATATGTTTGGCAAGTTAACGGCAGATTTCAGCGGTGTCAGTAGTTGATTCGGAAGTACATACGGGTCAAAACCTAAAATATCAAATTTTTTTTTAATATCGTTGCTTTTCTGTGTCAGAGAGATGCGACATCATCTGAGTAACGTTAGCAGAGCCCGTTTCTTGAACGTTAACGCTAGCCATTTCTCCCGCCGCTGAGTGGCGCTATGGTCCTAAAGATGGCGGCCACAACAAAAAGGTCACGTGATTGACCCGCATCAATAGAAAACATTCAGCTCAGATGTACACACAGAGCAAGCAGAGTGACAGTCACCTCAAAAAATGTCTTGCTTTACCTCTCTGTTACTGCCTGTCTGTCTTTTTCCCTCTCTCTGTCTCTTTCTTTGTTATTTACTTAAATAAACTGAAATTAACTGCCAAGGACTACAAAAATGGCTGCAGCTGTGGCCCTGGCCTGAGGCTGCCATGGTGACTCTGCTGGTTGCCATGACTACTCACAGACACAGGAGAGGAGAAGGAAGAAATTTTGATTTTTTGCCCTCTGACAGTCCTCGCATTTGGGCTCACTGAGGCAAAACCAAAGCTCACATCAGAAAAAAAAAACAGACAGTGATTGGCAGGAGAAGTTCCCGAACACACTGATGTAATTTTGGTGTCTCTGGAGTAAATATTGTGGAAACTGTGGCGAGTATAAGAAGAGGGTGGATTCAGCTTTCCTCGAAAATCAGCTTCATATTTTGAATGGGAGTTTATTGGCAGTTGGAGCGGGACACTCCTCACTCTGGGGCACGCCATTCAAATTCAGAAAATGTCTCGTCTTAGGCGAGCACATTGTATGAATCAGGACAAGTTCCTCTACAAAAGTGGAAAAAATCTAATGTCTACGATGTAAGATGTGCCCAGGAGCAGCGTGGAAAGAGAAAAATTTCAGTGAATTTCAGACAGCCTCTACCACTCTAGCCTCTGAGGTCTCCCACTCTACGCCGAACATTCCACGCAATACACACCCATTATAAACTCAGAAATTTCACATGATTGATCACGATGATTGACGAGTGATTGATCGAAAAGTATAAAAGATATCAAAAATCTGAATAGAACTTTTATAGAGGACAAATTTACCTACATTTTAAAGTTTAAATGAAGTCTCTAGGTGAAATTTTGCGGGAGGAGTTAGCTTTTGAAAATGCCCCTCAAAAGTGCCAGTTTTTTCGTTTTTTCGCAGTTTCCCATTCATTTCAATGGGACGATTTTCGCAGTTTTTCGCGAATAAATTCGCGAAAAATTCGTGGATTCCTTATAAAAGTAATAGCACACCATTCCCGATAAAGGCGCACGTTTTGATGTAATTTTTGTCGGTGTCGCCCCAAAATTGCGGGGCGAGTTAGAGACCGAAAAAAGGTACGGAAGATGAATAATAATATAGAAGAAACACGCAGAAGAACAATAGTGTCTCGTGGCTTCGCCACGAGACACGACTCCCCATATAGCTTAGAGCTATATGGGGAGTCGTGTCTCGTGCGTAGCCTCGAGTCACTAACTAGAAAATTCCCGCAGGAAATTTTGAGAGTGCCGAGTGGGCTGTTGCCGGGGTTCTGTATTGAAAAAGCACACCTCAAATAGCCACAAATGGTAGCAATTAGCATGTCTTTACATGCAGTCAAACATTAGCCGCTAATGTTAGCAATTAGCATGTCTTTACTACCACGAGCGGCTAGCACGCTAGCTACTCATGGCAGTAAAGCGTTAACCACAAATGTTAGCAATTAGCATGTCTTTACTACCATGAGCAGCTAGCACGCTGGCTGCTCTTGGTAGTAAAGCATTTGCCACTTATGTTAGCAATTAGCATGTCTTTACTAAGTAGCATGTCTTTACTACCATGAGCAGCAGCTATAACAAAAAGCACAACTCAAATAGTCATTTAAGGCCTGGTTCCTTCTGACTGCATGGGTGTGAGTTTGATGTCATGCAGGGTACAACAAACCAAACAGGATGAGGAGGATGCAGTAGGCCTGGCTGAGAGAGAGAAACACTGAGAAGGGTCGTCCTTTATGCTTCGCCTTCTACAAACTGAAGGGCAGGTACAGGCAGCAGACCCCTCCCAGCTCCACCTGAAAGCCAGCATCAAATAAGGAAGAGAGTGGGAGGGATCTCACTGGGATCCCCAGACAAAGAACGAGCAAATCGTAATAATTGATCGTTAATCATAATAATTTTAACAATAAAACTCATTACTCCTACCTGAGCAATAGTTTAACAGTTTACGGCACAGTCTTACAGTTAGAAAAACGTCAATATTAAACTTAACACATCCAGGCTGTAACAAGGAATCAGCGATGAAGTGAAGACCTTCAAACTGTCCTGTTAGTCCAGCTCTTTGTCTCATGTTGGACGTCACTGCAGTCTGTCTGGATCAGCTGGAGGAAAACTATAGGCAGACAAATAGACATGTCAAATAATGTTATGTAACATACTGAATATAACTCTTATGAGTGTTCAACAGCTCATTATTTATTTAATTAAAAATATCATATTATATTAAATTACTCCAATTATTTATATATACTGTCATTAATGTTGTTACAAGCCATAAACGTTTCCTACTTTATGTGGTGGAATAATATATTTTTCAGTTTGACACAGTTTTAGTGGCTAACCCCACTAGCCTCCGCGTTAGCTCGCGGCTAACTCCCGCGGCTAACTCGCGGTTAAGTCCCGCGGGTCCGCGGTTAAATCCCGGTTAGCTCGCGGTTAAGTCCCGGTTAGCTCGCGGTTAAATCCCGGTTAGCTTGCGGTTAGCTCGAGGCTAGCTCGCGGTTAGCTCGAGGCTAACTCCGCAGTTTAGTCCGCGGCGGTTAGCTAGCTGCTAGCTCCGCTAGCTCGCTAACATACATGAGCTATGCTGGAAGGCTAGCCTAAGGCTAAAACATTGGGCAGCTAGTAGTTAACTTCTATTAACAGTTCAGCTATGTTGGGCACAAACACTTAACATATAAATAATTCTAGAAACTCACTTACCTAATAAAGTGATAGCACCAACAGAGGAGGGAGAGAGAGAGAGAGGGAAGGAGGGAGAGGGAGAGGGAGAGGGGGGGGGGGGGGTGGAGGGTCATGGAGAGTTCTGTCTCCCCATTGTAACAGTCTGAGAGTCCCTAATGTTTTGTCAGTCTGTGTCTGTAATGCTATAGTGGGAGGGGAGGTGGGGGGTGGGTGGGGGGTGGGTGGGGGGGGGTCATAGTGTCAGGTTCTGGCTCCCTACTATAGTCCTGTAATGGGTTTAGGGGGTCATAATGTTTTGGCAGTCTGTGTCTGTAATGCTTAAATGGAGTGGAGGGGGGGGGGTCATAGTGTCAGATTCTGGCTCCCTACTATAGTCCTGTAATGGGTTGAGGGGTCATAATGTTTTGGCAGTCTGTGTCTGTAATGCTATAGTGGGAGGGGGGGTGGGGGGGGGGTTGGAGTGGGGGGGGTCATAATGTCAGGTTCTGGCCCCCTACAGTACTGCAGTAATGGTTTGAGGGGGTTTTAATGTTTTGGCAGATCCTGTTATCCACTCAGAGCTCTTTTCCCGCCACTCGGGTCTGGTTGTCATGGCTACCAGGGTCAACTGCTCCTGTCAGAATGTCAGTTGGAAGACGGGGAGAGAGAGAGAAAATGCTGAAAAAACGCCTCGAACAGGAAGGACTTGTGGCCAAACCGTATTTCCAATCATTGAACCGACTTAACTTTGGGCATCTTGAGGCTTTCCTGAACGTCTACATATGCAATTTGTGGGTAAAATGAAGAAATGTGACCTATTTAAAGCGATTCAAAAAAGGTTACTTCTGCTTTCCTCCAGAAATTTCCCTGCCTTTTTAACATGGCAGTCTATGGAGCTGTGGATGGGTGTTGCTGGCGCATCTTTGTGTCTGACGCCAAAACTATAAGACTTACAGCTTTAGCAGACGGATATGAGTGAGAAGACAAATTTTCCTACGTTTCTATGTATAAATTATGTCTGTCGTGTGAAATTTGTGGCCATGGGAGCAGTTTCTGTACAGTTTTTTGACTAATTTTCTTCTCTCCTCCTCACTCTAGCTGATGATGTCATCCACTCTAGCACAAACATTCCGCGCAATACACACCCATTATAAACCCTGAAATTTGAGTAAAAACCTACACAACTCTGAGGCTTCATAGTTTAAAAACGGTAAAAGTTGTCGACAAGTGAAGTGAATCTCTGAAGAGAAGGCAAGAGTACCTACGTTTTAAAGTTCAAATGAAGTCTCTCGGTTAAAGTATGCCAGAGCAGTTCATTGTTGAAAATGTCTGTTGATTTATTTATTTTTTCGGGCTTCTCCATTCATTTCAATGGGAAATTTATCGCGGTTTTTCGCGAATAAATTCGCGAAAAACTCACGAATCCCTTATAAAAGTAATAGCACGGGATTCGGGATCAAAACACACGTTTTGATATATCATGTGTTGGGGTCCTCTCGCCGGTTCGGGCCGCATTAATCGGCGAAAAAGGGCGGAAAATGAATAATAAGTAAAAAAAATAAAACTGCAAAGAAACACGCAGAAGATCAATAGTGGCCTCGTGCCTATGGCACGAGGCCACTCCTCCCATAGCTTGCTATGGGAGGAGTGGCCTCGTGTCATAGGCACTCGGCACTAACTAGAAAATTCCCGCAGAAAATTTTGAGAGTGCCGAGTGGGCTGTTGCCGGGGTTCTGTATTGAAAAAGCACACCTCAAATAGTATTTTTTAACATGTATATTTACACACATGAGCCACTAATTCTAGCATTAGCCACAAATGTTAGCACGCTAGCTACTCATGGCAGTAAAGCATTAACCACAAACGTTAGCAATTAGCATGATGAGCTAGCCACTAATTTTAGCATTGGCTTAGTGTGGTATAGCTTCACAATACCCTCAAATAGTAATTTTTAACATGTATATTTACACACATGAGTCACTAATTCTAGCATAAGCTGCTAATGTTAGCAATTAGCATGATGCGCTAGCCACTAATTTTAGCATTGGCTTAGTGTGGTATAGCTTCACAATACCCTCAAATAGTAATTTTTAACATGTATATTTACACACATGAGCCACTAATTCTAGCATTAGCCATAAATGTTAGCAATTAGCATGTCTTTACTACCACGAGCGGCTCGCACGCTAGCTACTCATGGCAGTAAAGCATTAACCACAAATGTTAGCAATTAGCATGTCTTTACTACCACGAGCGGCTGGCACGCTAGCTACTCATGGCAGTAAAGCATTAACCACAAATGTTAGCAATTAGCATGATTCGCTAGCCACTAATTTTAGCATTGGCTTCGTGTGGTATAGCTTCACAATACCCTCAAATAGTAATTTTTAACATGTATATTTACACACATGAGCCACTAATTCTAGCATTAGCCACAAATGTTAGCAAATAGCATGTCTTTACATGCAGTCAAGCATTAGCCGCAAATGTTAGCAATTAGCATGTCTTTACTACCACGAGCGGCTAGCACGCTAGCTACTCATGGCAGTAAAGCGTTAACCACAAATGTTAGCAATTAGCATTTGTGGTTAACGCAAATAGCATGTCTTTACATGCAGTCAAGCATTAGCCGCAAATGTTAGCAATTAGCATGTCTTTACTACCACGAGCGGCTAGCACGCTAGCTACTCATGGCAGTAAAGCGTTAACCACAAATGTTAGCAATTAGCATGTCTTTACTAAACCCATTACAGGACTATAGTAGGGAGCCAGAACCTGACACTATGACCCCCCCACTCCAACCCCCCCACCTCCCCTCCCACTATAGCATTACAGACACAGACTGACAAAACATTAGGGACTCTCAGACTGTTACAATGGGGAGACAGAACACTCCATGACCCCCCCCCCCCCCCCCCTCGCTCTCTCTCTCCCTCTCCCTCCTTCCCTCTCTCTCTCCCTCCCTCCTCTGTTGGTGCTATCACTTTATTAGGTAAGTGAGTTTCTAGAATTATTTATATGTTAAGTGTTTGTGCCCAACATAGCTGAACTGTTAATAGAAGTTAACTACTAGCCGCCCAATGTTTTAGCCTTAGGCTAGCCTTCCAGCATAGCTCATGTATGTTAGCGAGCTAGCGGAGCTAGCAGCTAGCTGACCGCCGCGGACTAAACCGCGGAGTTAGCCTCGAGCTAACCGCGAGCTAGCCTCGAGCTAACCGCAAGCTAACCGGGATTTAACCGCGAGCTAACCGGGACTTAACCGCGAGCTAACCGGGATTTAACCGCGGACCCGCGGGACTTAACCGCGAGTTAGCCGCGGGAGTTAGCCGCGAGCTAACGCGGAGGCTAGTGGGGTTAGCCACTAAAACTGTGTCAAACTGAAAAATATATTATTCCACCACATAAAGTAGGAAACGTTTATGGCTTGTAACAACATTAATGACAGTATATATAAATAATTGGAGTAATTTAATATTATATGATATTTTTAATTAAATAAATAATGAGCTGTTGAACACTCATAAGAGTTATATTCAGTATGTTACATAACATTATTTGACATGTCTATTTGTCTGCCTATAGTTTTCCTCCAGCTGATCCAGACAGTCTGCGGTGACGTCCATCATGAGACAAAGAGCTGGACTAACAGGACAGTTTGAAGGTCTTCACTTCATCGCTGATTCCTTGTTACAGCCTGGATGTGTTAAGTTTAATATTGACGTTTTTCTAACTGTAAGACTGTGCCTTCATCGCTGATTCCCTGCTGCCGGGGTTATTAAAAAAAGAAAAGGAAAAAGATGTTAGCATTACCATTACTAATGTTGGCATTACCATTTGCCACGCTAACGCGCGGCACTGACGCACTAAACTAGGCTAAGGCTAGAGATTAGCACAGTCACGCACACACACAATAGAAAACATTCAGCTCAGATGTACACACAGAGCAAGCAGAGTGACAGTCACCTCAAAAAATGTCTTGCTTTACCTCTCTGTTACTGCCTGTCTGTCTTTTACCCTCTCTCTGTCTCTTTGTCATTTAGATAGATAAACTGAAATTAACTGCCAAGGACTACTAAAATCATTTTTCACATGTTTATTTACAAAACAATCTATTCGCTTTCAACATCAACTAAGTGTAACAAAAAATCATACAAGTATATAAATATAATAAATATAAATTCAACATCAACAAAGTGTAGCATAGAATCACATATACCATATAACATTATAACTATATACATATAAATATAAATTCAACATCATAGACTCACATATAACATTACAACTATATACATGTAAATATAAATTCATGAACAAAAATGGAAACAGTCTTGAGAGAAGCAACAGAAGTTGAAGAAGAAGAAGAAGAAGAAGATGCAGGTAGCAGAAGAAAGATTGGCGGCAGGGCACTGTTGATATTCCATGTTGTCTGCAAACACACAAAAGGAGACATCTATAAGACAGACAGCTTTATGGCAGCGTGAATTGCGTTGAGTTAAACTCATCCAGATACAGGGCAGTTGTTGAAAACACATTGGTTAATGTCCCTTACTTGTCCTCTGCTTAGTTGTTGCTTTCTTCAGCTGAGGTCCTCTGGAGGTCTTCTTCCAGGATCCGTCATCCTCCTCTCTGGATAGCTAAGGACGACATCGAGTTTCAAAAATCAAATCTTGCTCAAGCATTTTATCACACACACTTTTCAAAACAAACTATTGTCATTAAAACATATTGGAAAGTGTTGCTCACCCATCGTCTGTCAGGTTGTTGCATCCTCTGTGAAGTCCTCTGGAAATCTGGTGCGGTCCTCTGGGGGTCTTCTTCCAGGATCTGTCATCATCCTCTCTGGACTGCTAAGGACGACATTTGAGTTTCAAAAATCAAATCTTCCTTAAGAGAGAAAGATTGTTCTAGTGTAATGTTTTTGACTGTAGTGTTGACACTGACTTTATGTTTCACAATAAATCAAAAAAAGAACGGCAACAATTGAGAGTAATCCAGACCTGAACTTAACCTAGTACTCTATTATTTGCATTCACCTGGATCTCGTCCTTTGGGGTTCAGCTTCCTCTCTGACACTGCTGTCCCTATCTGGTCTGCATCCTCTGGTGTGGTCCAACTGTGGCACTGTCCTTAGCTGGTGTAGCTGCACCTTCCTGTCTTACACTGGAGCACACTAGCACTGTCTTTCTCATCATCTCAGTCTCAAAGATATTGCTGACCCCAAATAAATGTGTTTAAAAAAGAAAACTTACACTTTATTTGAATGAACATGATTATGACTTAACTATTTCCAGCCAACACATTTCCAGCCCACAATCGTGCAACACCATGATTATTGTGTAGAGTAATTTAAACATTCACAAACTGTACACTCAAAAAAAGATTTAGAAATGACACAAGTTATTAACACAGGTTGCCAGAGTTAGGAGGCTGGCCAAAGAGAATAAAAGAGCGAGGGAGGAGATAGTCACTTAAAAGCTGAATAACACTTAAAAAAAGCACCATTACATAAATCTCATGATTTAGAATTTAAGACATGGCTAGCGGCATGTGTTGGCTGGAGAGGCTATTAACCAGTCAAAATACAATAAACAGGACTGTGGTAACTGTAATATGTTTGGAGAACACCTGACTGCACACATTTATCAGGATGTGAAATATAAATGTGATCAATCAGAGTGTTCTTTTCAGTCGTGTATTCTGTGATTACCTGAGTGTAACCTCTGGACCGAAACAAATTGTTAATACTTTTCTTTCCTTTAGACAGGAGATCCTCGTTAAAGTCTCCGCAAACAATGATTGGCTGGTGATCTAATATGTCCAATGCGTCCAAGAGGCTTTTCATGTTGGGTAGAAATTTTTCTAGTGGGAAATTTGGTGGTTTGTACACAGTGGCTATTAGTACTTTGACTGGAGCCTCGATTTTGACAACAAGAAACTCTAAATCAGTCACACCATGCATGTACCTGCGAAGCTCTGCTTGAACATTGCCTCTGCAATACACTGCAACTCCACCTCCATCTTTTCCTGCCATGTCCACACAGGTGTTGTAAGACAGCTGTCTGCTGCGTGTGAACATGTTGTATCCCTCCAGATGGAAAGTTGGGGATACAGAGGACCCTGACAGGTGTGTCTCTGTGAGGCACAACACATCTGCATGTCTAAGCTCATGATGAACTTTCAGGTCCACAATGTGAGATGGAAGTCCTTGTGTGTTGTGGTGGATGACTGTTAGAGTCTCTGGAGGCAGGTCCACTGATTTAAAGAGAGTCAACAGGGGCCTGGCACTCTGGAAGGATGCATGATTCATATTTTCCATAGCTGTTGCGATTTGGGGGTCAGCATATATCTTTTTCTCTTCAAAGTCTGTGATGGTGAGACCTTGGAGTGAGGTTGTGCGGCTCAGAGCAACATATGCCATTCCTGGTTCAAACACACGTTTGAGGCACACAACCGCTGACGTCATGGTCATGCCTTGCACTTTGTGGGCTGTACATGCAAAGGCCAACTTGATGGGAAACTGACGTCGCACAACTCCTTTCCTGCAGCCCAAGTTCTCCTCAGATTTCTCAATGTAGACCAAGTCATCTGAGGGACCCAGGATCTTTCTGCGGAATCTCTGTCCTGCTGTAGGATTGTCCAGCTGCAGTCCAATCAGCCTGGCGGCCAGTAGTCCACGCTCACTCATCACAATGTGTGAAATTGTTCCGAATGTGCCGTTAACCATGCCATCCTCCACGTCGAGATTCCTGATCAACATAACGCGTACTCCTTGAGCAGCCATTATGTTGTCAGGCAAGTCTCGTTTGCTTCCGCGGATCTTTTCGGGCAGGATCAACATGCAGCCTGATCTGGGATCTTTTCTGTAATTTTCAGCTTCAATAGTTAGAAAATCCTTGTGGAGGGTGGCTACAGTTTGGGCATTGTGATGGTCGACTTCTTTGTTTGTAGCGTAGATGTGTAGCCTGTCAGCTGGACAATCCTGGACGCCTGCCACTGCCTGCATGAGCAACTGTCTGTCTTCGTCGCTCAGAGGATCTTCCTTTTGCTTCACTCTAAGGCGGTTCAGGAGTTCAGCAAAGGCTCGGTCGTCTTTCTGACGCATGATTTCTGTCAGATTGACCATTTCAAAGTGATCCCTCCACAGATCAAACTCAGTCTCCTCGTACACGCAGAGTGGCTTGGCTTTACCGAGGGGCGGCAGTTGGTAAAAGTCGCCCACAGCAAGAACAGACATCCCTCCAAATGGTCTCTTGTTTCCCTTTATCTGCTGAAATCTCCAGTGGACGTAGGCAAACAGCTCTTTGGAAACCATAGATATCTCGTCAATGACGAGAATCTCTGCGTTGGACAGTGCTGCTCTCACCTCATCCAGTGCATTGCCAAGGCCCTGATATGGTGGCTTCAAGGACCTTGGGAGCTTGAGCATGGAGTGCAACGTTTTGCCTGAGATGTTGAATGCCGCCGTGCCGGTGAACGCACTCAGCAGCACTGCAGGCTGGGACATGTCGGCTTGGTCCCGGAATCTGGGCAGCTCACGCAGAATCCTTGTTGCCTCCTGATAAATGCACTTGATGACGTGCGATTTGCCACAGCCAGCTCCTCCTGACAGGAAATAGTAAAACGGTTCTGGGCTGTGGCCCCAGACACGTTTTAAGCACCACTCACGCACACTGTAGAAGATCGATGCCTGAGTTTCATTCAGACTTTGATACATTTTTCTCACAAAGTCTGGACTCAACTGAGGTGCATCGATTCTTGGCATGGCACCCCTCCTATCATTGGTAAATTTATAGTCAGGGATGTCCTCGTCATCTTCATGCCCTGTCTCCAATGGTTCCCGCTCGGCAAGACACTCCAACCGGTCCACTTCAACCTCGGGTGCGAAGGTGTTCCAAGCATTAAGGGCAGGACCATACAGCTGGTAATGTTGGAGCGCTGCGTCAATTTTTTTGCCTTGACCTTCGTAATTTTGTTTGTTGCAGTCTACAGTGCGGTGGACGTCTACACCCCACATCTGGCCGCACTTGTAAAACTGCTCATAAGTGGGATATTGTTTATTTGTGAGGTCTTTATCAGATCGGTGTGGTAAATACAATTTGAGCAGCCGTCTGTAAAATTTCTCAGGGTTTTTCTTCTCTGAGAAGCGCGCAAATCTGATTATGGCTACTTTCCCGGCAGTTCTCTTCTGAATAAAACCTGTGTCATTTTGGAGGGGAATGGCACTCTTACTTTCAATTTGCTGGCCGTAAACTACGCGGTATTCGGACGCAAATTTGGCCATGCACATACCGTCAAACTCAACTGGTCTGTTTAGGTACTTTTCAGGCAGCCCTGACATCCACACCTCCTCTGAATCTGGATGCATGTCCTTGAGTCTGCTAACGGGACGACTCATTTTCAGACCGTCCTCATCAGTCTGAAGGAACAAAACAGAACGGGAGCACTTTTTCAGAGGTAAGCTGCAGGTACGAGCCACAGCTTCTTGAGCACTGACCTCTCTGTGTTTAGCGTATGCCTGCATGATCTGCTTCATCTCTTCACGCTCATTTACTTTGGATTTTTTTACATCTTTGATGACCGAGTCGAGGAATTCAGTCATTTCATGCTCCGGCTTGGATACATAGGACATCATGTACATTATGCAGCCGTAATCATCAATTACATATTGGATGTCCATGTTGGCGTTCCAGGCTCGCAGCAGGTCCGAATTGTAGCCATTGATCCAACATTCGTTTGGATCACGCTTAAGCAAAACTGTGCAGCCGCTTGTCAGACATACAACATACTTATGATACTCTGCATAAGTGAGGTTACATTGTTGGAGCAGGTCTGACAAGCTGCTGAACGAGGCATCTGGATCCATGAGCAATTTCCTCAATGGACTGAGCTTTGCCTTGGCTTCCCTTTGCATCCTTGTAAGCTCCCTTCTCTGCTTCTTCAATTCAGCGGCTGCATCCTGGTTTTCCTTTGAACTTTTACAATCAACAATGGGGGGGGTTGTGATGACTGTGTCTGTCATGGGCAGTTTAGGGAAGCCGAATCTGCAGGAAACGTTGCCTTTTTTGCATGACTTTGAATGTTTCCTGCTGTGCATCTGAACCTCGGACACAATTTTGTAAAGCTCTGGGTCTGTCTCGGGGTCAGGCATTTTGCACGTGATGTATTTGTCAATGAACTTATACACCTTACTGTCAGAGTCAAATCCAAACACGGGGGAGTCTTTAATCCAGATGAGCATGTGGATGTGTGGGCTGCCTCTGGCCTGAAACTCGACGCGATAAAAGTAATCCTCTACCTCGCCAATAGGCTGTGCTGGTGAGAGGATGAGCTTGGCCATGAGAGCGTCTACTCTCTTTTCAAACATGCGCATCACTGTGACGGGGTTGCTGCGCAGAATGTCACACTTTGCATTCCAATCAAGCTCTGAAAATTCGCCTAGTTCCCCCTGCTGAGCTTTAATAACGTCGATGACTTCGGGCCATCTCATCTCAGCAGCAGAGAACGTCAGGAAGAACGTTGGTTTGCCAATCTGCCTAACCATGGCGTGGAGATCTTTTAGTGTTTTTTCCCAATAAGCCGGAGTGCCTCTGAGGGGTTGCATGAATCGCGTCACGTCTTTGTTTTGAATAAGTCTCTCCACCTCTTCTTTGTTTTGGAGCATAAAGCTGTTCACTTTACGGCCATCTTTGGTTCTGGGTTTCCCTTTGCGCATTTGAATCGACATGCTATTTGTGGCCAAATGGGTCTCTGTGACAAACTGCGCAAAGAAAAGGTAACTTTGGTCACTGGCAAACCGTGTATCCGCAGAAAACAGTCTCGAATTGAAGTACTTGCTGGGATACACTGGGACGGGTCTGATTTCATCTAGTGTGTTTTGTCCAGTTGGAAACTGCACGGGAAAGGCCATGGCTTCTAGTTTTGGTACGGTGAAGAAACTCACTGGTTTGTTGCCTTGGGCTGGGGCAATGCTGAATGTTCCATCACCGTATGAAAGGATTTCTTGCGCAATGTCTGGTGGCTGCATGCAGGTGTCCAGAGCCAGACCGGGTCTCAGCTCCTCCTTTTCTTTGTCGGCTTCCTCGGGCAGGTCTGGCTCATTCTGGCTTCCGAACACCTCTTCCAAATCCATCTCACCCTCTACAATCTCCTCTCGGTGCAGCTCTGGTTGCACAGCTTCTGCGTTGATGAGCTGCGAGTCTTCTTCGTCAGCTGAATCTTCATGAAGACTCTCAAAGGTGGCACTCTCATCAATAGACACATCTTTGTATTCCGAATGTATGTCTTTGAGTTTGGCCAGGCCAGCCAGCACATTCTGCATGTTGACGGTGTAAAAGTGCTGGTAGCCTTTGTATTTGATGTGTCTTTTCAGTTTCACTTGCAGTAGCTGTGCTTCAGTGCTGGGCCTTGGGAGACTGTTCACTGTCACTGCTACCTCTGATGGAACACACACAACTGCTCCGTGTACAGCTCTCTGTCGTCCTTTTGGCAATGCTATGATTTTAGCAAATGGGAGAATTTTAGCAATGAGCTGCCTTTCGAGCACATTAAGTGCAGCCAATTCTGGAGGGATGGGTGCCAATTCCAGGTTGTTTGCTACCGCAATGGTTGGCATTTTGCCTCTGGTCAAATGGTTGTCACACGTGTGGCAGATCCACTCTACAAGTCTCTCTGGTGGAACAGAGCAAGGGGAAGAGCAGTCGTCATCACAGAAGTGAACATAGTTTCCTGTCAAGCATGTTGCTGCTATTCTGGCATTTTTACTATACTTTCCTCTTTTGCATTGCTTGACCTGATTCGGAAACAGTGCTCGGTTACAGACGGTGCAGATGTAGGTGGGTCCGTGTCGAATGGTCTCGCGAAATGATGCGATGGCTGCTTCCATCACGGGATCGATGATGGGCTGGGGAGTTTTCTGGTGGTGGGTTACAATCTGTCTGTATTTTCTTTTGATTCCCAACGCTCTCTTCAATTTGTAATTTATGCAAAAGGCAGCATTTGTGGCCAATTTGGTTACTCTATGCTGGCTAACGCGTTGTATACAGCGTAGTCTGAATGCTGGATCGCTGTGATATTTGGTGTTGAAATTTTGCTTTTGTTTTTGCCTATAGCTCGGGCTGCATGCATATCTATTTTTCAGATATGTTTTCAGATTTTCTCTGACTTCAAGATTTGCGCTGAGTCTCTGGGACGCATATGTTTTCTGCCTGGTCTGAAAAGCAGGATCTGCCTTGTACTTTTCAGTCAGGTACTTTTTCTGTCTGCCTCTGAAGGCAGGATCTGTCATGTATCGCCTGATAATGTCTTCCTTCTTTTTACTTTGGACGTTGGGATCTGCATAATAACGTTTAAATGACTGTAGCCGTTGTCTGTGATGACGACTGTCTTTGGCAAATTTAGATTTCACCGCCTGAATTTTTTTTGCTCTAAATTCTGGACAGCTGGCATACTTGTTTTTTTCATAACGGCTTCTTCTTGTCCTATTTCGTTGTTGAGACAGTGGTGCACTGTGCTCTTTACCGTCACGTGCTCTCCGTCTGGCTTTTTTCCGCTGTCGTTTACTCAGCTTAGCGAAATTTGGGGTTGCCTGTGGGACTCCTGAAGAGATGTCACGGTCCTTCAGATTTCCGTCAGAGATTTGAGCTGTCGGAGTCTCTGCTTGCAGCGGGCAGAAGGCAGTTTCAGACAGGGTGTCTTGGGTTTGGGCTTTTTGGCGCTGTTGTTTAATCAGCCTGGGGAAATTTGGTGTTGCCTGTGGGACTGCTGGGGAGATGTCATGGTCCTTCAAATTTCTGTCAGAGATTTGGGCTGTCGGAACCTCTGTTTGCAGTGGGCAGAAGGCACTTTCAATTTGTTGGGGATTTTCACTGGAACCGACAGCTTCAAACCAAACAGGCACAAACTCATAGCTTGCAAATCCTCCACGGTTTGCAAACAGTTTGTGCAGGTGGTCAGCCAGATCACTGAGTTTGGGGAAGGTCTTCGTGATTGCAGTTCCAAAGTGGTGGGGTAAGCCTGCTGCATTTCTGGAGTGCGAATCGAAGACTCCATACTGTCCTGATTTGTCTCGGAAAACTGCAATGCACTCTGGACTTACGATGATCACAGCATGGCTGACGTCTGTTGACAGAGACTCCAGCTGTGTTGCGAGGGGAACCCAACTCTGGTCTCTTCCAGGGCTAGATGGTTGAGGTTTAAGCAAGCCACATCTGATGTCAGGCATGTGGACATTGTACAGATTTCTGTCTGTTGGGACTTCTTTAGGCATTTCCTCAACTGTCAGATGGTGACTTTGGAATTTTTTCTCACGAATTAACTTTTGTTTTGTTTTCACATAGAGTGAGTCTCCCTGTGCCAGCACTCTATCGAGGGCAGTCCTGTTGAACTGGCAGCCCTCATTCTGGTAAGCCAGAAAGGTTAGGGACATGCAGGTGCATTGGTGTTTTCTGGAGTAGTGCTTGTATCTCCTGTCACTCTGACTATGACTAGCCCTTACCGTTTGAACACACTTACCTTGTTCCCTGGCTGTGCCCTGAAATTGTGTTATAAATGGATTACTTAATACTATCATCATTACTGTGTTTTCATCAATAGCATCACTATCATTACTAGTGGTAGTACTGATACTTCAGGATATTAACTGAACCTAACAAAATAATAATAATGTTCAGAAAAACTTTGTTCCATTACTTGTATTTATCTTTAAATAATAAGTGAAATTATGTCAAACTACTTGATGGTTATCTTGTTGAGAATTTCACCTTTGTTAATCTCTTAGTTTTGTTATTTGGATTACATTTTGCACTCATTTTTCAATTGACCATTGATTAAACATGTAAATCACACACATACACATCGAGACTCTGATAAGCCCGGATGTGCCCTGTGTGTCTGCTGAGGAGGACACAAACTTACCTCTGTAGCTGGGGAACGAGAGGTGGAGGGTGCATCGGTGAAGCTCATGGGCCAACTGGCTGGTGAGGGAGTCGGTGTTCGGGTGGTCTATAATAAAACATAATACCCATGAATCTTTAGACATGATGTAACACAATGTACACAAAAGTTGTTACAAATATTGTTGTTCCCAAATCTATTTCAATTAGCCACTGACATTTGTGCAATGCAGAGAGATAATGGTATCAGAGATTTTATATGAAGCAAAGTTTAGTTTAGATGTAGCTTATTGTACTGTAAACAAACATTCTGTGTGTGTCAATTGTGGAAGGAAGAAAATACCTTAGGAGGGGAAGGAGAGTCGCAGGCTGCATCCATAATGGTCCAGGCTGGTCCGGCTGGTGAAGTCCTGGCCATCTGAGAACGCATAACAGCAAATTTAGTAAAATGAAGACTTAAATGAGACACTTAATTCAGGTAGAGTGATATTTACCTTTGCAACTGGTGAAGAGCAGGGGGTTTCCGCATCACCCGACCTCCAGGACGACCTGGCTGGGAGTGATCCAACCAACTGTTGACAGATGATCACAAACATATTTAACTTCAGACAGTGTGGATCTCAGTGAGGTCACTGTGTATTCTGTGAGAGTGTGTGTGCGTGTCAGTTGTGGCAGGAAGTAACATACGTTGTTCACTGGAGGTTGGGGACGGGGGGGGGGGCTGTCCTTGGTCCAGGACCGTCTCACTGGCGCCAGGGATGCCGTCTGAGACATCAAACAATATATGAGACCAATCAATTCATTAGAATTACACAAAGGAGTTCATTCAAAAACTACTATCAGAGGTTTAATTAGGTGACACTTTCACATAAACCCTATATCAATAGACACAACTTCCGATATGTAAGTAAACCTCTTCTGCTTTGGCTGTGTAGGCTGTGCAGTCTACAGGGTTACAAAAAGAAGAAGGAACAACTTGATCTAAAAAGAACACAAACAACAAAACATACCGTCTGAGCCAAAGGAGTCGGGCTGAAAGGGGCCTCCTCCTCCGACCTCCAGGACAACCTGGATGGGGGTGATCCAACCAGCTGTTGATAGATAATATATTAAACCTCAGACAGAGTAGACACTATAGTTGTGTCTCCGTGAAGACACTGTGTATTTTATAAATGATGAGAGTGTGTCAGGTGTGGTAAGAGGTAACATACATTGTTCACTGAAGGCCGGTTGCTGCGGGGGGTCCTGGTCCTGGGGCACTTGGCTGCTGCTGAGGAGGCCACCTGCACAAAATATCAAATAAAACATAATACCAATTAAATCTAAATAATTTCAGTTATAAACTCACTGGATATATGTATATACACTATATTACCAAAAGTATTCGCTCACCCATTCAAATGATCAGAATCAGGTGTTCTAATCACTTGGCCTGGCCCCAGGTGTATAAATTCAAGCACTCAGGCATGCAGACTGTGAAACAAGACATTTGTGAAAGAATGGGCCGCTCTCAGGAGCTCAGTGAATTCCAGCGTGGAACTGTCATAGGATGCCACTTGTGCAACAAATCCAGTCGTGAAATTTCCTCGCTCCTAAATATTCCACAGTCAACTGTCAGCTCTATTATAACAAAATGGAAGCGTTTGGGAAAAACAGCAACTCAGCCACGAAGTGGTAGGCCACGTAAAGTGACGGAGAGGGGTCAGCGGATGCTGAAGCGCATAGTGCAAAGAGGTCGCCGACTTTCTGCACAGTCAATTGCTACAGAGCTACAAACTTCATGTGACCTTCAGATTAGCCCAAGTACAGTACGCAGAGAGCTTCATGGAATGGGTTTCCATGGCCGAGCAGCTGCAGCCAAGCCACACATCACCAAGTGCAATGCAAGGCGTCGGATGCAATGGTGTAAAGCACGCCGCCACTGGCCTCTAGAGCAGTGGAGACGCGTTCTCTGGAGTGATGAATCACGCTTTTCCATCTGGCAATCTGATGGACGAGTCTGGGTTTGGAGGTTGCCAGGAGAACGGTACATTTCAGATTGCATTGTGCCAACTGTGAAATTTGGTGGAGGAGGAATTATGGTATGGGGTTGTTTTTCAGGAGCTGGGCTTGGCCCCTTAGTTCCAGTGAAAGGAACATTGAATGCTTCAGGATACCAAAACATTTTGGACAATTCCATGCTCCCAACCTTGTGGGAACAGTTTGGAGCGGGCCCCTTCCTCTTCCAACATGACTGTGCACCAGTGCACAAAGCAAGGTCCATAAAGACGTGGATGACAGAGTCTGGTGTGGATGAACTTGACTGGCCTGCACAGAGTCCTGACCTGAACCCGATAGAACACCTTTGGGATGAATTAGAGCGGAGACTGAGAGCCAGGCCTTCTCGACCAACATCAGTGTGTGACCTCACCAATGCGCTTTTGGAAGAATGGTCAAAAATTCCTATAAACACTCTCCTCAACCTTGTGGACAGTCTTCCCAGAAGAGTTGAAGCTGTAATAGCTGCAAAAGGTGGACCGACATCATATTGAATTCTATGAGTTAGGAATGGGATGGCACTTCAGTTCATAGAATGAGTAAAGGCAGGTGAGTGAATACTTTTGGTAATATAGTGTATATATAACAGTTATTTTTGAAAATAGTTGAGATAGTTCAAAGACTATTCTCATTATTAGTAGTAGCAACAGTATTAGTGTTATGCTTTTTGAAAAATATAAGTAATATTGACTGTTAGGGAGATAAGGTGGTAGATAGGATGACACTTTTTTACAGGCCCTAAAGTAACAGATAAAATCTTAATCAGTAAAATTACCTTCTTGGGCTTTGGAGAGGGCTGGCAGTCCACAGGGCGGGAGAGATTTGAAGGGGAGACTTCCTCCATAGCACGCAGGTTTGTGCTGCTGAACCAGACTGGGTTCAGCGGGAAGAAGCACTCCTCCTCCTGTGAAACAAAAAGACCACTGATGAGTTGTCTTGTCAGATACACAAGGTATAAAATAATAACACATCCCAAGGAAATGTTAACAAACCTGCTGCTGAGCCATCCTGGTCTGGGCTGAACCCCGGGACTGGGAAGGTTCACCAGGCTGGCTCATCTGGAGTGAAAAAAATCATCATATTGTTTAAAACTTTTTGCTTGCAATTGTAAATCATTTCAGGAAAATCCTAACATTTTTACCAAGTCTCATACACACATTACACTGTGTAACAATTACCTTGCTGCCCTGACGAGCAGGCCTCCACTGGAACGGGTCGGGTGACCGTGGAGCAAGGACATCTCCCGTCACAACCAGCTTAGGAGAGAATTTCCTAACTGGCCGTGAGGGCCTGGGAGAGACCTGGGGGGCTGGTGGTGGTGTCTCCAGCTGCTGCATGGCGGTGGACCACAGCAACTGGGCGAGGATCCCCATCCCCTCACGATCGCTCAGGTGGACCTGCAGAAATTACAAACTCATAGTTTACCCCCAGAAAGCAGCTGCTGTTCACTGAGCTTTTCCATATCAACAACAAAGAAGTGCAAATCAGTCTTTCACTACATTTTTTTTAAATTTCACTACCACTCTACTTACACCATCCTTTCTGCTCCACAGCTCCAGTCGGGTAAGAGGGAAGTGCTCCACCACGGAGGAGTACTTCACACCTTAAAAAAAGAAAAGAAAAAAACAATTATATGCTTTTTTCCCACCCTACATTACTCCATCTCAGTTCATATTTGAGTATATTCTTCCAGTCTTTTAGCCCAAGAACATATAACATGTTTAAAATGTAGCTCTGTGAAAGATAATTTATTGTATTAATTAATTCATTAATTATTATAGTTCATTTTTATACATACCCATACGCGCGGCAACACGGTGGAACTCCTGGCGAAGAAGGTCTTGGTAGGACACCTCGACGTTCAGGCGGGGAGGAAAATCGACAACAAACACCTGTAGAGAACAAAACATGTTCATTACCAAATGACATTTTCATTTAAAAACACATGCGTGTAATAATAAATATACATTGTTAATTAAAAGCTCATACATTCAATCTCATTAGAGTAGCCGATGTACTATTACTAGTGCAAATACTAATGACCAAAGAACAAGCAAGACCTGAAATAAAGCGTACCTTGGGCCAGCGGTTCCTCACCGTAGTGAGGAGCTTGGCAAAGTCGATGGCAGCCTCATCGACAGTCCTGCTGGCGGTCAGGTTGTTGCTGGGGGCCAGAAGACAAACTGCCTCAGGGATCCGAGGAAGCACAGCCTGTTGCACCTCGGTCCGCAGCTCAGAGGCAGAGGCCCCCGGGGTGGACATGAAACCAAAGGAAAGGCATCCCTCTGGCATGTCGACCAAACCATCTACAAGGGCACGTAGATGGGAGTCTCCAACAATCAGAACAAACTGCAAAAACAAAGATCATTTCTTTAGCATTTCTTAATCATTAATCCCTCTCATGATGAACAATTTCCTCATAAACTGGAAAATAATAATACCTTCTTGTCAGGAGACTCGGGTGGCACGACCAACTTGTGCTGCCGCCCAGTGAAGAGCGAAGTTGGCCATGTCCTCGCTGGGTGGCGGTAACCGGTACCGCGGCCTGTTTAGAAAAAGACAAAACAGAGTAAGGTAAAATTTATGTAGGAGCCCAAACCAGGAAATATCAAACAAGAATAACTCTTTTCTACAATTAAAAAAGAGCAAGAAAGAAAAGTAATTGAAAAGGTTTTCACATATATATATACACACCAAGAATAAATACAGAGGATGAATTAATCAGTAAGTGTATTTATCATTGAAGGATAAAACAGGGAAATACTCACGTGCACCAAGGGTGGCACGCGCATCATCCGGTCCCCACAGCAGTCTGGTTGGCAGCGACCATCCAACCAACTGTTGACAGATAATTAACAAATTAAACAGTGACAGAGACACTGTGTCTCAGTATAAACACTAGCGTGTTGTTTAAAATCAGTTTGTGTGTGTGTCAGTTGTGGGAGGAACATACGTTGCTGACAGGAGATCGGGGGGCAGGGGATGGGGTGTCCATGGTCCTGGACCGTCTCGCTGGGATGGGCTCCTTCCTGGACACCTCGGCCTGGGGGGACACCGTCTGGACCGCCTAATGAAACATTAACACCAAAAAAAAAAAAAAAGTCATAGCAGTTAGATCATGAACACCATACACACATATACAATACACCACGTTAAAATGTAAAACACTAAATGCAACACACTAAATTTCAACATTTCCATGCAGACAGTTGTCACTGCAACACAGCAGTACGTCTTCTGTGTAAGTACCTGCGGAGGGGGACTGGATGGACTTGGCTCCTCCTGGCTGAGCCTCCTCCATCTCAGCTTCGCTGCCTCGGACCGCCTTCCCTTCCTGGGCATCCTGCTGGAGAGATAAACAGACAAGGCAAATCCAAAAGTACAACCTAACCTAACCTAACCTAACCTAAAATACTAAATCTACCTAGATTAATCTAGCAACTGAATGTACTCTAATCTAAATTTAACTAAAATAAACCTTAAATAATCTAGTCTTATTATATATAATATGTGGGAGAAAACAGAATAGTAATGTGACAGTGATGAATAGGAGTGATGTGTGCAGATGCCGTTGATGAGTTCTGTCGATGAGTTCCGTTGATGAGTGCTGTCAATGAGCGCTTTGAAAACTTTGACCGTGACCAAAGAGAACCTGCAATAAAATTGAATTTCACTCTGTTAGATCGAGTCTGTGTTAGCAACAGGCTAGCAGCATTACAGGCACATCTTAAACAGCTTTACTTTTTGTGGTCTGGCTGTGGAGTAGACTTTTATTTACATTACAAGTTTGAATGAAGTCTCTAGGTAAAAGAGAGCAGTGCCAGTAAATATACCCCCACACATTAAAATAAATCACATGGGATTTTATCATCAGAAAACTGTACATTAATTACCAAAAATTAAATTAGACATGTATGAATGTACACACTTTTATAGTTAACCGAGGACAGCTATTAAACAGAATATTACATTTACGTAGAATTGTGGATAGCATTGTCAAATATGGCTATAAGCATAATTATGTGGAGGAAACGATCCTACTCATTATCAAAACCTCTCTCTCTCTCTCTCTCGCTCTCTCTCTCTACTCATCGGACACAAATCAAATTAAACTTCTTCATGTCATTATATTTTGCAGCGTAAATGGCGAGTCAGACTCAGATTTAGAAAGTGGTACATGAAATAAACAAAGCGAGAACACACACACACAGGTAGATTATCAGAGTTTAGTCCGTGAATACAAATCAAACTTCTTCGTGTCGCTATATTTTGCGGCGTAAATTGCGAGTCTGACTCAGATTTACACAAAGTGAGAACACACACAGGTAGATTGTCAGAGTTTAGTCCGTGAATCCACCTAGTCTCTGCTTCAGAGACATTTCAGGCTGTCTGTGGAGGTCCGACCGAGTTTCTGATTGGCGGCCGGAGCGTGAGGAAAGAGCTCCTCTGCTGACCGTGGGGAATATATCGTTAACGATGACATATCGCACATTCCTACTTCATACCAGAAAACTTGATGTCTAGCTACAATTATATGACATTTTTGGATTACTAATTTAGGCTACTGTTATTAAGCTAGCCCAGTAGAAAAAACGTAGCATACGCACTTACCTCTGATGCAATCAAAGGGGACGAGCAGAGCCGCAGGGGGGCTTTTATATGACGCGCGAAAAATGCGAGTAGCCAATCACAGTCCTGCTGGATTCACTGTCAAATCAGATGACTGATATATGTCGCATCATCGGCATAGCAACGAGCAGATTGACGGTCACTACAGAAAATGTCTTGCTTGAGGTGTCTGTGTTACTGTCTATTAAGTGCCACTAACTGCTAAAATGGCCGCCTAGTGTTAGCAATTAGCATGTTTTTAATTTTTAGTGGCTAGTAAATAGTGGCTAGCGCTGACTGCTCTGCTTTCTCTGTCTGTCATTTTACACACACATGTTCAAATTAAGTGTTAAGAACTACTAAAATGGCCGCCAAATGTTAGCATTAGGCTAATGCATGTCTTTAATTTGTAGTGGCTAGAAATTAGTGGCTAGTGCTGACGTGCTAGCAATTAGCATCTATTTAATTTTTAGTGGCTAGAAATTAGTGGCTTGCGCTGACGCACTAGCTGCTCTGCTCTCTCTGTCATTTTACACAGACAAGTTCATATTAAGTGCCAATAACAGCCAAAATGGACACCGGCGGACTTCTGCCTGCCAGCCCTAATCAGCAAAGCAGTTACTTGTAACTACCTGTTAGAATGTCAGCTGGAGATGCTGACAGAGAGAGACAAAATGGTGAAACCACTAATTTTAGCATTAGCTGCTAATGTTACCAATTAGCATGATGCGCTAGCCACTAATTTTAGCATTGGTTTAAGATTAAGATTAAGTGTCTATTGGCCAAGTATACTTGTGTATACAAGGAATTTAGTCTCTGCATTTATCCCATCCATGAATTAGTGAACACAAAGCACACAGTGAGGTGAAGCACACACTAACCCGGAGCAGTGAGCTGCCATGCTACAGCGCAACTCGGGGAGCAGTGAGGGGTTAGGTGCCTTGCTCAAGGGCACTTCAGCCGCTTTCTACCGGTCGGGGGTTCGAACCGGCAACCCTCCGGTCACAAGCCCAAAGCGCTAACCAGTAGGCCACGGCTGCCCGCTTAGTGTGGTATAGCTTCACAATACCCTCAAATAGTAATTTTTAACATGTATATTTACACACATGAGCCACTAATTCTAGCATTAGCTGCTAATGTTAGCAATTAGCATGATGCACTAGCCACTAATTTTAGCATTGGCTTAGTGTGGTATATAGGGTTGCCACCCGTCCCGTAAAATACGGAATCGTCCCTTAATTGGCAATTAAATGTTGCGTCCGGTATTGAACCAATACGGGACGCGATTTGTTCCGTATGTCCATAAATGTCCAAAACACATGTCTGTCACACACACATCAACAATAAATCTAACAATAATGGTCAATGATTTTGCCAGAAGATGTTCAGTTCATGGGCATAGCCGACTTTATTAGACTATTGTGGTTTGATTGGTTGTTTAGGACAGTGGGCCACGGGGCTAAGTTAGCATGCTAATGCTAATACCGTGTTGTACATGTTGCTGTTATTTGGCTAACAGACACTTTCAGTGTGTCTGTATGTTAACAGACTGGTGTTTAGCTGCAGTGGTGTTGTCATTTATAGTAAGTTTTCTGTTAGCCGTGTGTGCAAACTGTCTAGTAACTGGTACGTCTGACACAAAGACGCAGTAGTAACGCTGCTAACTGGTACAGCGTTACTGCGTCTCTGTGTCAGGATCTCCGTTAACATATTTTAGTATTTAGTTCTCTAATACTTGTACCGGAGCGCCGCGCTGCCGTACCGATATGCTGAGCGGTTGCCAAGGCAACCATGAGACTGACGAGTTTGTCAGTAAAGTTGGGAGGAGGAGCCGAATGGCGTACCTACCTGACGCACGCAAAATACCTGCGGGTCAGTTCTGATAGATATAAATATTATCTACCCTGATACAGTTATGGGCCTTGAGTTTGACATGTGTGGTTTATGAATGATCATTTATTTAATATACAGTAGTATTAGCCAATATAAATATTATATATGGCCACTTAAAAAAACAAATACTAATAGATTAACAGTTAATAAATAAATAAATAAAGTTGTTAAAAAGTAAATTGGTACAGATTTAATTTAAGATTTAATTAACTGCACTTCATAAGAATGTGTTTATTGTTAATAAAGCATTTCAAGCTTTAAATATGACTAATTGCTTTCTTGACCATCTCTTTACTAAAAACACCAGCACAAAATAAAACATACCACTGCTGCGGGCCCCCTGCCCCACAGGAGTCGGCCCGTGGTGGTCATGGCCCCGAGGAGCCGTGGTGGGCGTCCCTTATTTTCATTTCTGAAAGGTGGCAACCCTAGTGGTATAGCTTCACAATACCCACAAAATACATTCTGTACAACAAGTAAAATCAAATGGCTTCAACTGAAATAACGAGCATATCATAATAACTGATCTGCATGAAGTCGAACACGCCTAATTACTTAAATAAACTGAAATTAACTGCCAAGGACTACAAAAATGGCTGCAGCTGTGGCCCTGGCCTGAGGCTGCCATGGTGACTCTGCTGGTTGCCATGACTACTCACAGACACAGGAGAGGAGAAGGAAGAAATTTTGATTTTTTGCCCTCTGACAGTCCTCGCATTTGGGCTCACTGAGGCAAAACCAAAGCTCACATCAGAAAAAAAAAACAGACAGTGATTGGCAGGAGAAGTTCCCGAACACACTGATGTAATTTTGGTGTCTCTGGAGTAAATATTGTGGAAACTGTGGCGAGTATAAGAAGAGGGTGGATTCAGCTTTCCTCGAAAATCAGCTTCATATTTTGAATGGGAGTTTATTGGCAGTTGGAGCGGGACACTCCTCACTCTGGGGCACGCCATTCAAATTCAGAAAATGTCTCGTCTTAGGCGAGCACATTGTATGAATCAGGACAAGTTCCTCTACAAAAGTGGAAAAAATCTAATGTCTACGATGTAAGATGTGCCCAGGAGCAGCGTGGAAAGAGAAAAATTTCAGTGAATTTCAGACAGCCTCTACCACTCTAGCCTCTGAGGTCTCCCACTCTAGGCCGAACATTCCACGCAATACACACCCATTATAAACTCAGAAATTTCACATGATTGATCACGATGATTGACGAGTGATTGATCGAAAAGTATAAAAGATATCAAAAATCTGAATAGAACTTTTATAGAGGACAAATTTACCTACATTTTAAAGTTTAAATGAAGTCTCTAGGTGAAATTTTGCGGGAGGAGTTAGCTTTTGAAAATGCCCCTCAAAAGTGTCAGTTTTTTCGTTTTTTCGCAGTTTCCCATTCATTTCAATGGGACGATTTTCGCAGTTTTTCGCGAATAAATTCGCGAAAAATTCGTGGATTCCTTATAAAAGTAATAGCACACCATTCCCGATAAAGGCGCACGTTTTGATGTAATTTTTGTCGGTGTCGCCCCAAAATTGCGGGGCGAGTTAGAGACCGAAAAAAGGTACGGAAGATGCTATGGGAGGAGTGGCCTCGTGTCATAGGCACTCGGCACTAACTAAAAAATTCCCGCAGGAAATTTTGAGAGTGCCGAGTGGGCTGTTGCCGGGGTTCTGTATTGAAAAAGCACACCTCAAATAGTATTTTTTAACATGTATATTTACACACATGAGCCACTAATTCTAGCATTAGCCACAAATGTTAGCACGCTAGCTACTCATGGCAGTAAAGCATTAACCACAAACGTTAGCAATTAGCATGATGAGCTAGCCACTAATTTTAGCATTGGCTTAGTGTGGTATAGCTTCACAATACCCTCAAATAGTAATTTTTAACATGTATATTTACACACATGAGTCACTAATTCTAGCATAAGCTGCTAATGTTAGCAATTAGCATGATGCGCTAGCCACTAATTTTAGCATTGGCTTAGTGTGGTATAGCTTCACAATACCCTCAAATAGTAATTTTTAACATGTATATTTACACACATGAACCACTAATTCTAGCATAAGCTGCTAATGTTAGCAATTAGCATGATGCGCTAGCCACTAATTTTAGCATTGGCTTAGTGTGGTATAGCTTCACAATACCCTCAAATAGTAATTTTTAACATGTATATTTACACACATGAGCCACTAATTCTAGCATTAGCCATAAATGTTAGCAATTAGCATGTCTTTACTACCACGAGCGGCTCGCACGCTAGCTACTCATGGCAGTAAAGCATTAACCACAAATGTTAGCAATTAGCATGTCTTTACTACCACGAGCGGCTGGCACGCTAGCTACTCATGGCAGTAAAGCATTAACCACAAATGTTAGCAATTAGCATGATTCGCTAGCCACTAATTTTAGCATTGGCTTCGTGTGGTATAGCTTCACAATACCCTCAAATAGTAATTTTTAACATGTATATTTACACACATGAGCCACTAATTCTAGCATTAGCCACAAATGTTAGCAAATAGCATGTCTTTACATGCAGTCAAGCATTAGCCGCAAATGTTAGCAATTAGCATGTCTTTACTACCACGAGCGGCTAGCACGCTAGCTACTCATGGCAGTAAAGCGTTAACCACAAATGTTAGCAATTAGCATGTCTTTACTACCATGAGCAGCTAGCACGCTGGCTGCTCTTGGTAGTAAAGCATTAGCCACTAATGTTAGCAATTAGCATGTCTTTACTCCCATGAGCAGCAGCTATAACAAAAAGCACAACTCAAATAGTCATTTAAGGCCTGGTTCCTTCTGACTGGATGGGTGTGAGTTTGATGTCATGCAGGGTACAACAAACCAAACAGGATGAGGAGGATGCAGTAGGCCAGGCTGAGAGAGCGAGACACTGAGAAGGGTCGTCCTTTATGCCCTTCTACAAACTGAAGGGCAGGTACAGGCAGCAGAGCCCTCCCAGCTCCACCTGAAAGCCAGCATCAAATAAGGAAGAGAGTGGGAGGGATCGTCACACCCCCACCTTTAAGAGGGGCATCCTCACTAGGATCCCCAGACAAAGAACGAGCAAATCGTAACAATTGATCGTTAATCATAATAATTTCAACAATAAAACTCATTACTCCTACCTGAGCAATAGTTTAACAGTTTACGGCACAGTCTTACAGTTAGAAAAACATCAATATTAAACTTAACACATCCAGGCTGTAACAAGGAATCAGCGATGAAGTGAAGACCTTCAAATTGTCCTGTTAGTCCAGCTCTTTGTCTCATGTTGGACGTCACTGCAGTCTGTCTGGATCAGCTGGAGGAAAACTATATGCAGACAAATAGACATGTCAAATAATGTTATGTAACATACTGAATATAACTCTTATGAGTGTTCAACAGCTCATTATTTATTTCATTAAAAACATCATATTATATTAAATTACTCCAATTATATATATATACTATCATTAATGTTGTTACAAGCCATAAACGTTTCGTACTTTATGTGATGGAATAATATATTTTTCAGTTTGACACAGTTTTAGTGGCTAACCCCACTAGCCTCCACGTTAGCTCGCGGCAAACTCCCGCGGGTCTGCGGTTAAATCCCGGTTAGCTCGCGGTTAAGTCCCGGTTAGCTCGCGGTTAAATCCCGGTTAGCTTGCCGTTAGCTCGAGGCTAGCTCGCGGTTAGCTCGAGGCTAACTCCGCGGTTTAGTCTCCCCATTGTAACAGTCTGAGAGTCCCTAATGTTTTGTCAGTCTGTGTCTGTAATGCTATAGTGGGAGGGGAGGTGGGGGGGTTGGAGTGGGGGGGTCATAGTGTCAGGTTCTGGCTCCCTACTATAGTCCTGTAATGGGTTTAGGGGGTCATAATGTTTTGGCAGTCTATTACTGTAATGCTTAAATGGAGTGGAGGGGGGTCATAGTGTCAGATTCTGCAGCCCAACTATAGTCCTGTAATGGCTTAAGTGGTCATAATGTTTTGGCAGTCTGTGTCTGTAATGCTATAGTGGGAGGGGGGGTGGGGGGGGTTGGAGTGGGGGGGTCATAATGTCAGGTTCTGGCCCCCTACAGTACTGCAGTAATGGTTTGAGGGGGTTTTAATGTTTTGGCAGATCATGTTTTCCAGCAGCTGCGTGTGTGAACGTGTGTAAGCTGGTTGGGGTCTGGTTGTCATGGCTACCAGGGTCAACTGCTCCTGTCAGAATGTCAGTTGGAAGACGGGGAGAGAGAGAGAAAATGCTGAAAAAACGCCTCGAACAGGAAGGACTTGTGGCCAAACCGTATTTCCAATCATTGAACCGACTTAACTTTGGGCATCTTGAGGCTTTCCTGAACGTCTACATATGCAATTTGTGGGTAAAATGAAGAAATGTGACCTATTTAAAGCGATTCAAAAAAGGTTACTTCTGCTTTCCTCCAGAAATTTCCCTGCCTTTTTAACATGGCAGTCTATGGAGCTGTGGATGGGTGTTGCTGGCGCATCTTTGTGTCTGACGCCAAAACTATAAGACTTACAGCTTTAGCAGACGGATATGAGTGAGAAGACAAATTTTCCTACGTTTCTATGTATAAATTATGTCTGTCGTGTGAAATTTGTGGCCATGGGAGCAGTTTCTGTACAGTTTTTTGACTAATTTTCTTCTCTCCTCCTCACTCTAGCTGATGATGTCATCCACTCTAGCACAAACATTCCGCGCAATACACACCCATTATAAACCCTGAAATTTGAGTAAAAACCTACACAACTCTGAGGCTTCATAGTTTAAAAACGGTAAAAGTTGTCGACAAGTGAAGTGAATCTCTGAAGAGAAGGCAAGAGTACCTACGTTTTAAAGTTCAAATGAAGTCTCTCGGTTAAAGTATGCCAGAGCAGTTCATTGTTGAAAATGTCTGTTGATTTATTTATTTTTTCGGGCTTCTCCATTCATTTCAATGGGAAATTTATCGCGGTTTTTCGCGAATAAATTCGCGAAAAACTCACGAATCCCTTATAAAACTAATAGCACGGGATTCGGGATCAAAACACACGTTTTGATATATCATGTGTTGGGGTCCTCTCGCCGGTTCGGGCCGCATTAATCGGCGAAAAAGGGCGGAAAATGAATAATAAGTAAAAATAAAACTGCAAAGAAACACGCAGAAGATCAATAGTGGCCTCGTGCCTATGGCACGAGGCCACTCCTCCCATAGCTTGCTATGGGAGGAGTGGCCTCGTGTCATAGGCACTCGGCACTAACTAGAAAATTCCCGCGGAAATTTTTGAAGTGCCGAGTGGGCTGTTGCCGAGTGGGCTGTTGCCGGGGTTGTGTATTGAAAAAGCACACCTCAAATAGTAATTTTTAACATGTATATTTACACACATGAGCCACTAATTCTACCATTAGCCACAATTGTTAGCAATTAGCATGTCTTTACATGCAGTCAAGCATTAGCTGCTAATGTTAGCAATTAGCATGTCTTTACGACCATGAGCAGCTAGCACGCTGGCCGCTCTTGGTAGTAAAGCATTAGCCACTAATGTTAGCAATTAGCATGTCTTTACTAAGTAGCATGTCTTTACTACCATGAGCAGCAGCTATAACAAAAAGCACAACTCAAATAGTCATTTAAGGATGACACGAAGAAGTTTGATTTGTATTCACGGACTAAACTCTGATAATCTACCTGTGTGTGTGTGTTCTCGCTTTGTTTATTTCATGTACCACTTTCTAAATCTGAGTCTGACTCGCCATTTACGCTGCAAAATATAATGACATGAAGAAGTTTAATTTGATTTGTGTCCGATGAGTAGAGAGAGAGAGCGAGAGAGAGAGAGAGAGAGGTTTTGATAATGAGTAGGATCGTTTCCTCCACATAATTATGCTTATAGCCATATTTGACAATGCTATCCACAATTCTACGTAAATGTAATATTCTGTTTAATAGCTGTCCTCGGTTAACTATAAAAGTGTGTACATTCATACATGTCTAATTTAATTTTTGGTAATTAATGTACAGTTTTCTGATGATAAAATCCCATGTGATTTATTTTAATGTGTGGGGGTATATTTACTGGCACTGCTCTCTTTTACCTAGAGACTTCATTCAAACTTGTAATGTAAATAAAAGTCTACTCCACAGCCAGACCACAAAAAGTAAAGCTGTTTAAGATGTGCCTGTAATGCTGCTAGCCTGTTGCTAACACAGACTCGATCTAACAGAGTGAAATTCAATTTTATTGCAGGTTCTCTTTGGTCACGGTCAAAGTTTTCAAAGCGCTCATTGACAGCACTCATCAACGGAACTCATCGACAGAACTCATCAACGGCATCTGCACACATCACTCCTATTCATCACTGTCACATTACTATTCTGTTTTCTCCCACATATTATATATAATAAGACTAGATTATTTAAGGTTTATTTTAGTTAAATTTAGATTAGAGTACATTCAGTTGCTAGATTAATCTAGGTAGATTTAGTATTTTAGGTTAGGTTAGGTTAGGTTAGGTTGTACTTTTGGATTTGCCTTGTCTGTTTATCTCTCCAGCAGGATGCCCAGGAAGGGAAGGCGGTCCGAGGCAGCGAAGCTGAGATGGAGGAGGCTCAGCCAGGAGGAGCCAAGTCCATCCAGTCCCCCTCCGCAGGTACTTACACAGAAGACGTACTGCTGTGTTGCAGTGACAACTGTCTGCATGGAAATGTTGAAATTTAGTGTGTTGCATTTAGTGTTTTACATTTTAACGTGGTGTATTGTATATGTGTGTATGGTGTTCATGATCTAACTGCTATGACTTTTTTTTTTTTTTTGGTGTTAATGTTTCATTAGGCGGTCCAGACGGTGTCCCCCCAGGCCGAGGTGTCCAGGAAGGAGCCCATCCCAGCGAGACGGTCCAGGACCATGGACACCCCATCCCCTGCCCCCCGATCTCCTGTCAGCAACGTATGTTCCTCCCACAACTGACACACACACAAACTGATTTTAAACAACACGCTAGTGTTTATACTGAGACACAGTGTCTCTGTCACTGTTTAATTTGTTAATTATCTGTCAACAGTTGGTTGGATGGTCGCTGCCAACCAGACTGCTGTGGGGACCGGATGATGCGCGTGCCACCCTTGGTGCACGTGAGTATTTCCCTGTTTTATCCTTCAATGATAAATACACTTACTGATTAATTCATCCTCTGTATTTATTCTTGGTGTGTATATATATATGTGAAAACCTTTTCAATTACTTTTCTTTCTTGCTCTTTTTTAATTGTAGAAAAGAGTTATTCTTGTTTGATATTTCCTGGTTTGGGCTCCTACATAAATTTTACCTTACTCTGTTTTGTCTTTTTCTAAACAGGCCGCGGTACCGGTTACCGCCACCCAGCGAGGACATGGCCAACTTCGCTCTTCACTGGGCGGCAGCACAAGTTGGTCGTGCCACCCGAGTCTCCTGACAAGAAGGTATTATTATTTTCCAGTTTATGAGGAAATTGTTCATCATGAGAGGGATTAATGATTAAGAAATGCTAAAGAAATGATCTTTGTTTTTGCAGTTTGTTCTGATTGTTGGAGACTCCCATCTACGTGCCCTTGTAGATGGTTTGGTCGACATGCCAGAGGGATGCCTTTCCTTTGGTTTCATGTCCACCCCGGGGGCCTCTGCCTCTGAGCTGCGGACCGAGGTGCAACAGGCTGTGCTTCCTCGGATCCCTGAGGCAGTTTGTCTTCTGGCCCCCAGCAACAACCTGACCGCCAGCAGGACTGTCGATGAGGCTGCCATCGACTTTGCCAAGCTCCTCACTACGGTGAGGAACCGCTGGCCCAAGGTACGCTTTATTTCAGGTCTTGCTTGTTCTTTGGTCATTAGTATTTGCACTAGTAATAGTACATCGGCTACTCTAATGAGATTGAATGTATGAGCTTTTAATTAACAATGTATATTTATTATTACACGCATGTGTTTTTAAATGAAAATGTCATTTGGTAATGAACATGTTTTGTTCTCTACAGGTGTTTGTTGTCGATTTTCCTCCCCGCCTGAACGTCGAGGTGTCCTACCAAGACCTTCTTCGCCAGGAGTTCCACCGTGTTGCCGCGCGTATGGGTATGTATAAAAATGAACTATAATAATTAATGAATTAATTAATACAATAAATTATCTTTCACAGAGCTACATTTTAAACATGTTATATGTTCTTGGGCTAAAAGACTGGAAGAATATACTCAAATATGAACTGAGATGGAGTAATGTAGGGTGGGAAAAAAGCATATAATTGTTTTTTTCTTTTCTTTTTTTAAGGTGTGAAGTACTCCTCCGTGGTGGAGCACTTCCCTCTTACCCGACTGGAGCTGTGGAGCAGAAAGGATGGTGTAAGTAGAGTGGTAGTGAAATTTAAAAAAAATGTAGTGAAAGACTGATTTGCACTTCTTTGTTGTTGATATGGAAAAGCTCAGTGAACAGCAGCTGCTTTCTGGGGGTAAACTATGAGTTTGTAATTTCTGCAGGTCCACCTGAGCGATCGTGAGGGGATGGGGATCCTCGCCCAGTTGCTGTGGTCCACCGCCATGCAGCAGCTGGAGACACCACCACCAGCCCCCCAGGTCTCTCCCAGGCCCTCACGGCCAGTTAGGAAATTCTCTCCTAAGCTGGTTGTGACGGGAGATGTCCTTGCTCCACGGTCACCCGACCCGTTCCAGTGGAGGCCTGCTCGTCAGGGCAGCAAGGTAATTGTTACACAGTGTAATGTGTGTATGAGACTTGGTAAAAATGTTAGGATTTTCCTGAAATGATTTACAATTGCAAGCAAAAAGTTTTAAACAATATGATGATTTTTTTCACTCCAGATGAGCCAGCCTGGTGAACCTTCCCAGTCCCGGGGTTCAGCCCAGACCAGGATGGCTCAGCAGCAGGTTTGTTAACATTTCCTTGGGATGTGTTATTATTTTATACCTTGTGTATCTGACAAGACAACTCATCAGTGGTCTTTTTGTTTCACAGGAGGAGGAGTGCTTCTTCCCGCTGAACCCAGTCTGGTTCAGCAGCACAAACCTGCGTGCTATGGAGGAAGTCTCCCCTTCAAATCTCTCCCGCCCTGTGGACTGCCAGCCCTCTCCAAAGCCCAAGAAGGTAATTTTACTGATTAAGATTTTATCTGTTACTTTAGGGCCTGTAAAAAAGTGTCATCCTATCTACCACCTTATCTCCCTAACAGTCAATATTACTTATATTTTTCAAAAAGCATAACACTAATACTGTTGCTACTACTAATAATGAGAATAGTCTTTGAACTATCTCAACTATTTTCAAAAATAACTGTTATATATACACTATATTACCAAAAGTATTCGCTCACCTGCCTTTACTCATTCTATGAACTGAAGTGCCATCCCATTCCTAACTCATAGAATTCAATATGATGTCGGTCCACCTTTTGCAGCTATTACAGCTTCAACTCTTCTGGGAAGACTGTCCACAAGGTTGAGGAGAGTGTTTATAGGAATTTTTGACCATTCTTCCAAAAGCGCATTGGTGAGGTCACACACTGATGTTGGTCGAGAAGGCCTGGCTCTCAGTCTCCGCTCTAATTCATCCCAAAGGTGTTCTATCGGGTTCAGGTCAGGACTCTGTGCAGGCCAGTCAAGTTCATCCACACCAGACTCTGTCATCCACGTCTTTATGGACCTTGCTTTGTGCACTGGTGCACAGTCATGTTGGAAGAGGAAGGGGCCCGCTCCAAACTGTTCCCACAAGGTTGGGAGCATGGAATTGTCCAAAATGTTTTGGTATCCTGAAGCATTCAATGTTCCTTTCACTGGAACTAAGGGGCCAAGCCCAGCTCCTGAAAAACAACCCCATACCATAATTCCTCCTCCACCAAATTTCACAGTTGGCACAATGCAATCTGAAATGTACCGTTCTCCTGGCAACCTCCAAACCCAGACTCGTCCATCAGATTGCCAGATGGAAAAGCGTGATTCATCACTCCAGAGAACGCGTCTCCACTGCTCTAGAGGCCAGTGGCGGCGTGCTTTACACCATTGCATCCGACGCCTTGCATTGCACTTGGTGATGTGTGGCTTGGCTGCAGCTGCTCGGCCATGGAAACCCATTCCATGAAGCTCTCTGCGTACTGTACTTGGGCTAATCTGAAGGTCACATGAAGTTTGTAGCTCTGTAGCAATTGACTGTGCAGAAAGTCGGCGACCTCTTTGCACTATGCGCTTCAGCATCCGCTGACCCCTCTCCGTCACTTTACGTGGCCTACCACTTCGTGGCTGAGTTGCTGTTTTTCCCAAACGCTTCCATTTTGTTATAATAGAGCTGACAGTTGACTGTGGAATATTTAGGAGCGAGGAAATTTCACGACTGGATTTGTTGCACAAGTGGCATCCTATGACAGTTCCACGCTGGAATTCACTGAGCTCCTGAGAGCGGCCCATTCTTTCACAAATGTCTTGTTTCACAGTCTGCATGCCTGAGTGCTTGAATTTATACACCTGGGGCCAGGCCAAGTGATTAGAACACCTGATTCTGATCATTTGAATGGGTGAGCGAATACTTTTGGTAATATAGTGTATATACATATATCCAGTGAGTTTATAACTGAAATTATTTAGATTTAATTGGTATTATGTTTTATTTGATATTTTGTGCAGGTGGCCTCCTCAGCAGCAGCCAAGTGCCCCAGGACCAGGACCCCCCGCAGCAACCGGCCTTCAGTGAACAATGTATGTTACCTCTTACCACACCTGACACACTCTCATCATTTATAAAATACACAGTGTCTTCACGGAGACACAACTATAGTGTCTACTCTGTCTGAGGTTTAATATATTATCTATCAACAGCTGGTTGGATCACCCCCATCCAGGTTGTCCTGGAGGTCGGAGGAGGAGGCCCCTTTCAGCCCGACTCCTTTGGCTCAGACGGTATGTTTTGTTGTTTGTGTTCTTTTTAGATCAAGTTGTTCCTTCTTCTTTTTGTAACCCTGTAGACTGCACAGCCTACACAGCCAAAGCAGAAGAGGTTTACTTACATATCGGAAGTTGTGTCTATTGATATAGGGTTTATGTGAAAGTGTCACCTAATTAAACCTCTGATAGTAGTTTTTGAATGAACTCCTTTGTGTAATTCTAATGAATTGATTGGTCTCATATATTGTTTGATGTCTCAGACGGCATCCCTGGCGCCAGTGAGACGGTCCTGGACCAAGGACAGCCCCCCCCCCCGTCCCCAACCTCCAGTGAACAACGTATGTTACTTCCTGCCACAACTGACACGCACACACACTCTCACAGAATACACAGTGACCTCACTGAGATCCACACTGTCTGAAGTTAAATATGTTTGTGATCATCTGTCAACAGTTGGTTGGATCACTCCCAGCCAGGTCGTCCTGGAGGTCGGGTGATGCGGAAACCCCCTGCTCTTCACCAGTTGCAAAGGTAAATATCACTCTACCTGAATTAAGTGTCTCATTTAAGTCTTCATTTTACTAAATTTGCTGTTATGCGTTCTCAGATGGCCAGGACTTCACCAGCCGGACCAGCCTGGACCATTATGGATGCAGCCTGCGACTCTCCTTCCCCTCCTAAGGTATTTTCTTCCTTCCACAATTGACACACACAGAATGTTTGTTTACAGTACAATAAGCTACATCTAAACTAAACTTTGCTTCATATAAAATCTCTGATACCATTATCTCTCTGCATTGCACAAATGTCAGTGGCTAATTGAAATAGATTTGGGAACAACAATATTTGTAACAACTTTTGTGTACATTGTGTTACATCATGTCTAAAGATTCATGGGTATTATGTTTTATTATAGACCACCCGAACACCGACTCCCTCACCAGCCAGTTGGCCCATGAGCTTCACCGATGCACCCTCCACCTCTCGTTCCCCAGCTACAGAGGTAAGTTTGTGTCCTCCTCAGCAGACACACAGGGCACATCCGGGCTTATCAGAGTCTCGATGTGTATGTGTGTGATTTACATGTTTAATCAATGGTCAATTGAAAAATGAGTGCAAAATGTAATCCAAATAACAAAACTAAGAGATTAACAAAGGTGAAATTCTCAACAAGATAACCATCAAGTAGTTTGACATAATTTCACTTATTATTTAAAGATAAATACAAGTAATGGAACAAAGTTTTTCTGAACATTATTATTATTTTGTTAGGTTCAGTTAATATCCTGAAGTATCAGTACTACCACTAGTAATGATAGTGATGCTATTGATGAAAACACAGTAATGATGATAGTATTAAGTAATCCATTTATAACACAATTTCAGGGCACAGCCAGGGAACAAGGTAAGTGTGTTCAAACGGTAAGGGCTAGTCATAGTCAGAGTGACAGGAGATACAAGCACTACTCCAGAAAACACCAATGCACCTGCATGTCCCTAACCTTTCTGGCTTACCAGAATGAGGGCTGCCAGTTCAACAGGACTGCCCTCGATAGAGTGCTGGCACAGGGAGACTCACTCTATGTGAAAACAAAACAAAAGTTAATTCGTGAGAAAAAATTCCAAAGTCACCATCTGACAGTTGAGGAAATGCCTAAAGAAGTCCCAACAGACAGAAATCTGTACAATGTCCACATGCCTGACATCAGATGTGGCTTGCTTAAACCTCAACCATCTAGCCCTGGAAGAGACCAGAGTTGGGTTCCCCTCGCAACACAGCTGGAGTCTCTGTCAACAGACGTCAGCCATGCTGTGATCATCGTAAGTCCAGAGTGCATTGCAGTTTTCCGAGACAAATCAGGACAGTATGGAGTCTTCGATTCGCACTCCAGAAATGCAGCAGGCTTACCCCACCACTTTGGAACTGCAATCACGAAGACCTTCCCCAAACTCAGTGATCTGGCTGACCACCTGCACAAACTGTTTGCAAACCGTGGAGGATTTGCAAGCTATGAGTTTGTGCCTGTTTGGTTTGAAGCTGTCGGTTCCAGTGAAAATCCCCAACAAATTGAAAGTGCCTTCTGCCCACTGCAAACAGAGGTTCCGACAGCCCAAATCTCTGACAGAAATTTGAAGGACCATGACATCTCCCCAGCAGTCCCACAGGCAACACCAAATTTCCCCAGGCTGATTAAACAACAGCGCCAAAAAGCCCAAACCCAAGACACCCTGTCTGAAACTGCCTTCTGCCCGCTGCAAGCAGAGACTCCGACAGCTCAAATCTCTGACGGAAATCTGAAGGACCGTGACATCTCTTCAGGAGTCCCACAGGCAACCCCAAATTTCGCTAAGCTGAGTAAACGACAGCGGAAAAAAGCCAGACGGAGAGCACGTGACGGTAAAGAGCACAGTGCACCACTGTCTCAACAACGAAATAGGACAAGAAGAAGCCGTTATGAAAAAAACAAGTATGCCAGCTGTCCAGAATTTAGAGCAAAAAAAATTCAGGCGGTGAAATCTAAATTTGCCAAAGACAGTCGTCATCACAGACAACGGCTACAGTCATTTAAACGTTATTATGCAGATCCCAACGTCCAAAGTAAAAAGAAGGAAGACATTATCAGGCGATACATGACAGATCCTGCCTTCAGAGGCAGACAGAAAAAGTACCTGACTGAAAAGTACAAGGCAGATCCTGCTTTTCAGACCAGGCAGAAAACATATGCGTCCCAGAGACTCAGCGCAAATCTTGAAGTCAGAGAAAATCTGAAAACATATCTGAAAAATAGATATGCATGCAGCCCGAGCTATAGGCAAAAACAAAAGCAAAATTTCAACACCAAATATCACAGCGATCCAGCATTCAGACTACGCTGTATACAACGCGTTAGCCAGCATAGAGTAACCAAATTGGCCACAAATGCTGCCTTTTGCATAAATTACAAATTGAAGAGAGCGTTGGGAATCAAAAGAAAATACAGACAGATTGTAACCCACCACCAGAAAACTCCCCAGCCCATCATCGATCCCGTGATGGAAGCAGCCATCGCATCATTTCGCGAGACCATTCGACACGGACCCACCTACATCTGCACCGTCTGTAACCGAGCACTGTTTCCGAATCAGGTCAAGCAATGCAAAAGAGGAAAGTATAGTAAAAATGCCAGAATAGCAGCAACATGCTTGACAGGAAACTATGTTCACTTCTGTGATGACGACTGCTCTTCCCCTTGCTCTGTTCCACCAGAGAGACTTGTAGAGTGGATCTGCCACACGTGTGACAACCATTTGACCAGAGGCAAAATGCCAACCATTGCGGTAGCAAACAACCTGGAATTGGCACCCATCCCTCCAGAATTGGCTGCACTTAATGTGCTCGAAAGGCAGCTCATTGCTAAAATTCTCCCATTTGCTAAAATCATAGCATTGCCAAAAGGACGACAGAGAGCTGTACACGGAGCAGTTGTGTGTGTTCCATCAGAGGTAGCAGTGACAGTGAACAGTCTCCCAAGGCCCAGCACTGAAGCACAGCTACTGCAAGTGAAACTGAAAAGACACATCAAATACAAAGGCTACCAGCACTTTTACACCGTCAACATGCAGAATGTGCTGGCTGGCCTGGCCAAACTCAAAGACATACATTCGGAATACAAAGATGTGTCTATTGATGAGAGTGCCACCTTTGAGAGTCTTCATGAAGATTCAGCTGACGAAGAAGACTCGCAGCTCATCAACGCAGAAGCTGTGCAACCAGAGCTGCACCGAGAGGAGATTGTAGAGGGTGAGATGGATTTGGAAGAGGTGTTCGGAAGCCAGAATGAGCCAGACCTGCCCGAGGAAGCCGACAAAGAAAAGGAGGAGCTGAGACCCGGTCTGGCTCTGGACACCTGCATGCAGCCACCAGACATTGCGCAAGAAATCCTTTCATACGGTGATGGAACATTCAGCATTGCCCCAGCCCAAGGCAACAAACCAGTGAGTTTCTTCACCGTACCAAAACTAGAAGCCATGGCCTTTCCCGTGCAGTTTCCAACTGGACAAAACACACTAGATGAAATCAGACCCGTCCCAGTGTATCCCAGCAAGTACTTCAATTCGAGACTGTTTTCTGCGGATACACGGTTTGCCAGTGACCAAAGTTACCTTTTCTTTGCGCAGTTTGTCACAGAGACCCATTTGGCCACAAATAGCATGTCGATTCAAATGCGCAAAGGGAAACCCAGAACCAAAGATGGCCGTAAAGTGAACAGCTTTATGCTCCAAAACAAAGAAGAGGTGGAGAGACTTATTCAAAACAAAGACGTGACGCGATTCATGCAACCCCTCAGAGGCACTCCGGCTTATTGGGAAAAAACACTAAAAGATCTCCACGCCATGGTTAGGCAGATTGGCAAACCAACGTTCTTCCTGACGTTCTCTGCTGCTGAGATGAGATGGCCCGAAGTCATCGACGTTATTAAAGCTCAGCAGGGGGAACTAGGCGAATTTTCAGAGCTTGATTGGAATGCAAAGTGTGACATTCTGCGCAGCAACCCCGTCACAGTGATGCGCATGTTTGAAAAGAGAGTAGACGCTCTCATGGCCAAGCTCATCCTCTCACCAGCACAGCCTATTGGCGAGGTAGAGGATTACTTTTATCGCGTCGAGTTTCAGGCCAGAGGCAGCCCACACATCCACATGCTCATCTGGATTAAAGACTCCCCCGTGTTTGGATTTGACTCTGACAGTAAGGTGTATAAGTTCATTGACAAATACATCACGTGCAAAATGCCTGACCCCGAGACAGACCCAGAGCTTTACAAAATTGTGTCCGAGGTTCAGATGCACAGCAGGAAACATTCAAAGTCATGCAAAAAAGGCAACGTTTCCTGCAGATTCGGCTTCCCTAAACTGCCCATGACAGACACAGTCATCACAACCCCCCCCATTGTTGATTGTAAAAGTTCAAAGGAAAACCAGGATGCAGCCGCTGAATTGAAGAAGCAGAGAAGGGAGCTTACAAGGATGCAAAGGGAAGCCAAGGCAAAGCTCAGTCCATTGAGGAAATTGCTCATGGATCCAGATGCCTCGTTCAGCAGCTTGTCAGACCTGCTCCAACAATGTAACCTCACTTATGCAGAGTATCATAAGTATGTTGTATGTCTGACAAGCGGCTGCACAGTTTTGCTTAAGCGTGATCCAAACGAATGTTGGATCAATGGCTACAATTCGGACCTGCTGCGAGCCTGGAACGCCAACATGGACATCCAATATGTAATTGATGATTACGGCTGCATAATGTACATGATGTCCTATGTATCCAAGCCGGAGCATGAAATGACTGAATTCCTCGACTCGGTCATCAAAGATGTAAAAAAATCCAAAGTAAATGAGCGTGAAGAGATGAAGCAGATCATGCAGGCATACGCTAAACACAGAGAGGTCAGTGCTCAAGAAGCTGTGGCTCGTACCTGCAGCTTACCTCTGAAAAAGTGCTCCCGTTCTGTTTTGTTCCTTCAGACTGATGAGGACGGTCTGAAAATGAGTCGTCCCGTTAGCAGACTCAAGGACATGCATCCAGATTCAGAGGAGGTGTGGATGTCAGGGCTGCCTGAAAAGTACCTAAACAGACCAGTTGAGTTTGACGGTATGTGCATGGCCAAATTTGCGTCCGAATACCGCGTAGTTTACGGCCAGCAAATTGAAAGTAAGAGTGCCATTCCCCTCCAAAATGACACAGGTTTTATTCAGAAGAGAACTGCCGGGAAAGTAGCCATAATCAGATTTGCGCGCTTCTCAGAGAAGAAAAACCCTGAGAAATTTTACAGACGGCTGCTCAAATTGTATTTACCACACCGATCTGATAAAGACCTCACAAATAAACAATATCCCACTTATGAGCAGTTTTACAAGTGCGGCCAGATGTGGGGTGTAGACGTCCACCGCACTGTAGACTGCAACAAACAAAATTACGAAGGTCAAGGCAAAAAAATTGACGCAGCGCTCCAACATTACCAGCTGTATGGTCCTGCCCTTAATGCTTGGAACACCTTCGCACCCGAGGTTGAAGTGGACCGGTTGGAGTGTCTTGCCGAGCGGGAACCATTGGAGACAGGGCATGAAGATGACGAGGACATCCCTGACTATAAATTTACCAATGATAGGAGGGGTGCCATGCCAAGAATCGATGCACCTCAGTTGAGTCCAGACTTTGTGAGAAAAATGTATCAAAGTCTGAATGAAACTCAGGCATCGATCTTCTACAGTGTGCGTGAGTGGTGCTTAAAACGTGTCTGGGGCCACAGCCCAGAACCGTTTTACTATTTCCTGTCAGGAGGAGCTGGCTGTGGCAAATCGCACGTCATCAAGTGCATTTATCAGGAGGCAACAAGGATTCTGCGTGAGCTGCCCAGATTCCGGGACCAAGCCGACATGTCCCAGCCTGCAGTGCTGCTGAGTGCGTTCACCGGCACGGCGGCATTCAACATCTCAGGCAAAACGTTGCACTCCATGCTCAAGCTCCCAAGGTCCTTGAAGCCACCATATCAGGGCCTTGGCAATGCACTGGATGAGGTGAGAGCAGCACTGTCCAACGCAGAGATTCTCGTCATTGACGAGATATCTATGGTTTCCAAAGAGCTGTTTGCCTACGTCCACTGGAGATTTCAGCAGATAAAGGGAAACAAGAGACCATTTGGAGGGATGTCTGTTCTTGCTGTGGGCGACTTTTACCAACTGCCGCCCCTCGGTAAAGCCAAGCCACTCTGCGTGTACGAGGAGACTGAGTTTGATCTGTGGAGGGATCACTTTGAAATGGTCAATCTGACAGAAATCATGCGTCAGAAAGACGACCGAGCCTTTGCTGAACTCCTGAACCGCCTTAGAGTGAAGCAAAAGGAAGATCCTCTGAGCGACGAAGACAGACAGTTGCTCATGCAGGCAGTGGCAGGCGTCCAGGATTGTCCAGCTGACAGGCTACACATCTACGCTACAAACAAAGAAGTCGACCATCACAATGCCCAAACTGTAGCCACCCTCCACAAGGATTTTCTAACTATTGAAGCTGAAAATTACAGAAAAGATCCCAGATCAGGCTGCATGTTGATCCTGCCCGAAAAGATCCGCGGAAGCAAACGAGACTTGCCTGACAACATAATGGCTGCTCAAGGAGTACGCGTTATGTTGATCAGGAATCTCGACGTGGAGGATGGCATGGTTAACGGCACATTCGGAACAATTTCACACATTGTGATGAGTGAGCGTGGACTACCGGCCGCCAGGCTGATTGGACTGCAGCTGGACAATCCTACAGCAGGACAGAGATTCCGCAGAAAGATCCTGGGTCCCTCAGATGACTTGGTCTACATTGAGAAATCTGAGGAGAACTTGGGCTGCAGGAAAGGAGTTGTGCGACGTCAGTTTCCCATCAAGTTGGCCTTTGCATGTACAGCCCACAAAGTGCAAGGCATGACCATGACGTCAGCGGTTGTGTGCCTCAAACGTGTGTTTGAACCAGGAATGGCATATGTTGCTCTGAGCCGCACAACCTCACTCCAAGGTCTCACCATCACAGACTTTGAAGAGAAAAAGATATATGCTGACCCCCAAATCGCAACAGCTATGGAAAATATGAATCATGCATCCTTCCAGAGTGCCAGGCCCCTGTTGACTCTCTTTAAATCAGTGGACCTGCCTCCAGAGACTCTAACAGTCATCCACCACAACACACAAGGACTTCCATCTCACATTGTGGACCTGAAAGTTCATCATGAGCTTAGACATGCAGATGTGTTGTGCCTCACAGAGACACACCTGTCAGGGTCCTCTGTATCCCCAACTTTCCATCTGGAGGGATACAACATGTTCACACGCAGCAGACAGCTGTCTTACAACACCTGTGTGGACATGGCAGGAAAAGATGGAGGTGGAGTTGCAGTGTATTGCAGAGGCAATGTTCAAGCAGAGCTTCGCAGGTACATGCATGGTGTGACTGATTTAGAGTTTCTTGTTGTCAAAATCGAGGCTCCAGTCAAAGTACTAATAGCCACTGTGTACAAACCACCAAATTTCCCACTAGAAAAATTTCTACCCAACATGAAAAGCCTCTTGGACGCATTGGACATATTAGATCACCAGCCAATCATTGTTTGCGGAGACTTTAACGAGGATCTCCTGTCTAAAGGAAAGAAAAGTATTAACAATTTGTTTCGGTCCAGAGGTTACACTCAGGTAATCACAGAATACACGACTGAAAAGAACACTCTGATTGATCACATTTATATTTCACATCCTGATAAATGTGTGCAGTCAGGTGTTCTCCAAACATATTACAGTTACCACAGTCCTGTTTATTGTATTTTGACTGGTTAATAGCCTCTCCAGCCAACACATGCCGCTAGCCATGTCTTAAATTCTAAATCATGAGATTTATGTAATGGTGCTTTTTTTAAGTGTTATTCAGCTTTTAAGTGACTATCTCCTCCCTCGCTCTTTTATTCTCTTTGGCCAGCCTCCTAACTCTGGCAACCTGTGTTAATAACTTGTGTCATTTCTAAATCTTTTTTTGAGTGTACAGTTTGTGAATGTTTAAATTACTCTACACAATAATCATGGTGTTGCACGATTGTGGGCTGGAAATGTGTTGGCTGGAAATAGTTAAGTCATAATCATGTTCATTCAAATAAAGTGTAAGTTTTCTTTTTTAAACACATTTATTTGGGGTCAGCAATATCTTTGAGACTGAGATGATGAGAAAGACAGTGCTAGTGTGCTCCAGTGTAAGACAGGAAGGTGCAGCTACACCAGCTAAGGACAGTGCCACAGTTGGACCACACCAGAGGATGCAGACCAGATAGGGACAGCAGTGTCAGAGAGGAAGCTGAACCCCAAAGGACGAGATCCAGGTGAATGCAAATAATAGAGTACTAGGTTAAGTTCAGGTCTGGATTACTCTCAATTGTTGCCGTTCTTTTTTTGATTTATTGTGAAACATAAAGTCAGTGTCAACACTACAGTCAAAAACATTACACTAGAACAATCTTTCTCTCTTAAGGAAGATTTGATTTTTGAAACTCAAATGTCGTCCTTAGCAGTCCAGAGAGGATGATGACAGATCCTGGAAGAAGACCCCCAGAGGACCGCACCAGATTTCCAGAGGACTTCACAGAGGATGCAACAACCTGACAGACGATGGGTGAGCAACACTTTCCAATATGTTTTAATGACAATAGTTTGTTTTGAAAAGTGTGTGTGATAAAATGCTTGAGCAAGATTTGATTTTTGAAACTCGATGTCGTCCTTAGCTATCCAGAGAGGAGGATGACGGATCCTGGAAGAAGACCTCCAGAGGACCTCAGCTGAAGAAAGCAACAACTAAGCAGAGGACAAGTAAGGGACATTAACCAATGTGTTTTCAACAACTGCCCTGTATCTGGATGAGTTTAACTCAACGCAATTCACGCTGCCATAAAGCTGTCTGTCTTATAGATGTCTCCTTTTGTGTGTTTGCAGACAACATGGAATATCAACAGTGCCCTGCCGCCAATCTTTCTTCTGCTACCTGCATCTTCTTCTTCTTCTTCTTCTTCAACTTCTGTTGCTTCTCTCAAGACTGTTTCCATTTTTGTTCATGAATTTATATTTACATGTATATAGTTGTAATGTTATATGTGAGTCTATGATGTTGAATTTATATTTATATGTATATAGTTATAATGTTATATGGTATATGTGATTCTATGCTACACTTTGTTGATGTTGAATTTATATTTATTATATTTATATACTTGTATGATTTTTTGTTACACTTAGTTGATGTTGAAAGCGAATAGATTGTTTTGTAAATAAACATGTGAAAAATGATTTTAGTAGTCCTTGGCAGTTAATTTCAGTTTATCTATCTAAATGACAAAGAGACAGAGAGAGGGTAAAAGACAGACAGGCAGTAACAGAGAGGTAAAGCAAGACATTTTTTGAGGTGACTGTCACTCTGCTTGCTCTGTGTGTACATCTGAGCTGAATGTTTTCTATTGTGTGTGTGCGTGACTGTGCTAATCTCTAGCCTTAGCCTAGTTTAGTGCGTCAGTGCCGCGCGTTAGCGTGGCAAATGGTAATGCCAACATTAGTAATGGTAATGCTAACATCTTTTTCCTTTTCTTTTTTTAATAACCCCGGCAGCAGGGAATCAGCGATGAAGGCACAGTCTTACAGTTAGAAAAACGTCAATATTAAACTTAACACATCCAGGCTGTAACAAGGAATCAGCGATGAAGTGAAGACCTTCAAACTGTCCTGTTAGTCCAGCTCTTTGTCTCATGATGGACGTCACCGCAGACTGTCTGGATCAGCTGGAGGAAAACTATACGCAGACAAATAGACATGTCAAATAATGTTATGTAACATACTGAATATAACTCTTATGAGTGTTCAACAGCTCATTATTTATTTAATTAAAAATATCATATAATATTAAATTACTCCAATTATTTATATATACTGTCATTAATGTTGTTACAAGCCATAAACGTTTCCTACTTTATGTGGTGGAATAATATATTTTTCAGTTTGACACAGTTTCATTTAAAAATATCTTCCCTTTAAATTGTAAAACTTCAACATTATTACTGTGATAAGCTCCCGCGAGCAACGCGGCGAATTAGCCGGCGGCTAACCCCACTAGCCTCCGCGTTAGCTCACGGCTAACTGCCGCGGCTAATTCGTGTTTAACTCCCGCGGGTCCGCGGTTAAATCCCGGTTAGCTAGCGGTTAGCTAGCGGTTAGCTCGAGGCTAACTCCGCGGTTGAGTCCGCGGCGTTAAGGTAGCGGCTAGCTAGCTCCGTTAGCTCCGCTAGCTCGCTAACATACATGCGCTATGCTGGACGGCTAGTCGTTAGCGTCTGTTAGCAGTTTAGCTATTCACTGACCTAATAAGATGAAGGAAACGGGTCAGGGATGTTGTGTCAGGAGTTTCAGCAAAGCAGCCAGATATAATTTGTGTTTAAAATAAAGGAAAAGGTCAAACATGACTGAGAAGTTGTCATTCAGTCAATGAGAAGAGCTATAGCTAAGAGGCCCAGCAGATGTGTGACAGCACCAAGGGAGACAGGGATGGTTTGGGGGGTTTTAATGTTTTGGCAGATCCTGTTTTCCACTGGGAGCTTAAATAGTGGCTAGCGCTGACGCGCTAGCTGCTCTGCTTTCTCTGTCTGTCATTTTACACACGCATGTTCAAATTAAGTGCTAAGAACTACTAAAATGGCTGCCTAATGTTAGCATTAGGTTAATGCATGTCTTTAATTTTTAGTGGCAAGAAATTAGTGGCTAGCTATTCGCTAACATGCTAATGGTGCCACTAATGCTACCACCAATTTCTACCACTAAAAATTAGCATTAGCCGCTAATGGTAGCAATTAACATGACCCGCTAGCCACTAATTTTAACATTGGTTTAGTGTTAGCATGTCTTTTAAGCCACTAAAAATTAAATACATGCTAATTGCTAACATGCTAATTGCTAATATGCTATTCGCTAACATGCTAATGCTGCCACTAATGCTACCACCAATTTCTTGCCACTAAAAAGTAGCATTAGCCGCTAATGTTAGCAATTAACATGACGCGCTAGCCAATGACAGACAGACACCTGTCATTGTTCAACTTAGGTGCCAAAAGCCAAAATGGCTGCCCCACATACCAGTTACTTATGTCAGTTGGAAGTTTCCCGCCTCTTTCTGTGGAGACCCTCCTCTTCTGCTGCGTGTGAGCGTGTGTATGCCCGTTGGGGCCTTGTTGTCACGGTTACCAGTTTGAATTTCAGTTAGAAGATGGCTAGAGGGAGAGAAAATGCTGAAACGAACCTCCTCGAACAGGAAGGCCTTGTGGCCAAACCGTGTTTCCAATCATTGAACCGACTTCACTTTGGGCATCTTGAGTCTTTCCTGAACGTCTAGATATGCAGTTTTTGGGCAAAATGAAGAAATGTGAGCTATAAAGAGCGATTCAAAGAAAGGATTGCTTCTGCTTTGCTCCAGAAATTTAACATGGCAGTCTATGAAGCTGTGGATGGGAGTTGCTGGCGCATCTTTGCGTCTCACGCCAAAACTATAAGACTTTACAGCTTTAGCAGACGAATTTGAGCGAGAAGACACATTTTCCTACGTTTCTATGTATAAATTATATCTGAGGTGTGAAATTTGTGGCCACGGGAGCAGTTTCTGTTTTATTTTTTGCCTAATTTTCTTCTCTCCTCCTCACTCTAGCTGATGATGTTGATTGTTGAAAATGACACGATAAATTTCCCATTGAAATGAATGGAGAAGCCCGAAAAAATAAATAAATCAACAGACATTTTCAACAATGAACTGCTCTGGCATACTTTAACCGAGAGACTTCATTTGAACTTTAAAACGTAGGTACTCTTGCCTTCTCTTCAGAGATTCACTTCACTTATCGACAACTTTTACCGTTTTTAAACTATGAAGCCTCAGAGTTGTGTAGGTTTTTACTCAAATTTCAGGGTTTATAATGGGTGTGTATTGCGCGGAATGTTTGTGCTAGAGTGGATGACATCATCAGCTAGAGTGAGGAGGAGAGAAGAAAATTAGTCAAAAAACTGTACAGAAACTGCTCCCATGGCCACAAATTTCACACGACAGACATAATTTATACATAGAAACGTAGGAAAATTTGTCTTCTCACTCATATCCGTCTGCTAAAGCTGTAAGTCTTATAGTTTTGGCGTCAGACACAAAGATGCGCCAGCAACACCCATCCACAGCTCCATAGACTGCCATGTTAAAAAGGCAGGGAAATTTCTGGAGGAAAGCAGAAGTAACCTTTTTTGAATCGCTTTAAATAGGTCACATTTCTTCATTTTACCCACAAATTGCATATGTAGACGTTCAGGAAAGCCTCAAGATGCCCAAAGTTAAGTCGGTTCAATGATTGGAAATACGGTTTGGCCACAAGTCCTTCCTGTTCGAGGCGTTTTTTCAGCATTTTCTCTCTCTCTCCCCGTCTTCCAACTGACATTCTGACAGGAGCAGTTGACCCTGGTAGCCATGACAACCAGACCCCAACCAGCTTACACACGTTCACACACGCAGCTGCTGGAAAACATGATCTGCCAAAACATTAAAACCCCCTCAAACCATTACTGCAGTACTGTAGGGGGCCAGAACCTGACATTATGACCCCCCCACTCCAACCCCCCCCACCCCCCCTCCCACTATAGCATTACAGACACAGACTGCCAAAACATTATGACCACTTAAGCCATTACAGGACTATAGTAGGGAGCAGAATCTGACACTATGACCCCCCTCCACTCCATTTAAGCATTACAGTAATAGACTGCCAAAACATTATGACCCCCTAAACCCATTACAGGACTATAGTAGGGAGCCAGAACCTGACACTATGACCCCCCCACTCCAACCCCCCCACCTCCCCTCCCACTATAGCATTACAGACACAGACTGACAAAACATTAGGGACTCTCAGACTGTTACAATGGGGAGACTAAACCGCGGAGTTAGCCTCGAGCTAACCGCGAGCTAGCCTCGAGCTAACGGCAAGCTAACCGGGATTTAACCGCGAGCTAACCGGGACTTAACCGCGAGCTAACCGGGATTTAACCGCAGACCCGCGGGAGTTTGCTGCGAGCTAACGTGGAGGCTAGTGGGGTTAGCCACTAAAACTGTGTCAAACTGAAAAATATATTATTCCATCACATAAAGTACGAAACGTTTATGGCTTGTAACAACATTAATGATAGTATATATATATATAATTGGAGTAATTTAATATAATATGATGTTTTTAATGAAATAAATAATGAGCTGTTGAACACTCATAAGAGTTATATTAAGTATGTTACATAACATTATTTGACATGTCTATTTGTCTGCATATAGTTTTCCTCCAGCTGATCCAGACAGACTGCAGTGACGTCCAACATGAGACAAAGAGCTGGACTAACAGGACAATTTGAAGGTCTTCACTTCATCGCTGATTCCTTGTTACAGCCTGGATGTGTTAAGTTTAATATTGATGTTTTTCTAACTGTAAGACTGTGCCGTAAACTGTTAAACTATTGCTCAGGTAGGAGTAATGAGTTTTATTGTTGAAATTATTATGATTAACGATCAATTGTTACGATTTGCTCGTTCTTTGTCTGGGGATCCTAGTGAGGATGCCCCTCTTAAAGGTGGGGGTGTGACGATCCCTCCCACTCTCTTCCTTATTTGATGCTGGCTTTCAGGTGGAGCTGGGAGGGCTCTGCTGCCTGTACCTGCCCTTCAGTTTGTAGAAGGGCATAAAGGACGACCCTTCTCAGTGTCTCGCTCTCTCAGCCAGGCCTACTGCATCCTCCTCATCCTGTTTGGTTTGTTGTACCCTGCATGACATCAAACTCACACCCATCCAGTCAGAAGGAACCAGGCCTTAAATGACTATTTGAGTTGTGCTTTTTGTTATAGCTGCTGCTCATGGGAGTAAAGACATGCTAATTGCTAACATTAGTGGCTAATGCTTTACTACCAAGAGCAGCCAGCGTGCTAGCTGCTCATGGTAGTAAAGACATGCTAATTGCTAACATTTGTGGTTAACGCTTTACTGCCATGAGTAGCTAGCGTGCTAGCCGCTCGTGGTAGTAAAGACATGCTAATTGCTAACATTTGCGGCTAATGCTTGACTGCATGTAAAGACATGCTATTTGCTAACATTTGTGGCTAATGCTAGAATTAGTGGCTCATGTGTGTAAATATACATGTTAAAAATTACTATTTGAGGGTATTGTGAAGCTATACCACACGAAGCCAATGCTAAAATTAGTGGCTAGCGAATCATGCTAATTGCTAACATTTGTGGTTAATGCTTTACTGCCATGAGTAGCTAGCGTGCCAGCCGCTCGTGGTAGTAAAGACATGCTAATTGCTAACATTTGTGGTTAATGCTTTACTGCCATGAGTAGCTAGCGTGCGAGCCGCTCGTGGTAGTAAAGACATGCTAATTGCTAACATTTATGGCTAATGCTAGAATTAGTGGCTCATGTGTGTAAATATACATGTTAAAAATTACTATTTGAGGGTATTGTGAAGCTATACCACACTAAGCCAATGCTAAAATTAGTGGCTAGCGCATCATGCTAATTGCTAACATTAGCAGCTTATGCTAGAATTAGTGGTTCATGTGTGTAAATATACATGTTAAAAATTACTATTTGAGGGTATTGTGAAGCTATACCACACTAAGCCAATGCTAAAATTAGTGGCTAGCGCATCATGCTAATTGCTAACATTAGCAGCTTATGCTAGAATTAGTGACTCATGTGTGTAAATATACATGTTAAAAATTACTATTTGAGGGTATTGTGAAGCTATACCACACTAAGCCAATGCTAAAATTAGTGGCTAGCTCATCATGCTAATTGCTAACGTTTGTGGTTAATGCTTTACTGCCATGAGTAGCTAGCGTGCTAACATTTGCCACAATTGTTAGCAATTAGCATGTCTTTACATGCAGTCAAGCATTAGCTGCTAATGTTAGCAATTAGCATGTCTTTACGACCATGAGCAGCTAGCACGCTGGCTGCTCTTGGTAGTAAAGCATTAGCCACTAATGTTAGCAATTAGCATGTCTTTACTAAGTAGCATGTCTTTACTACCATGAGCAGCAGCTATAACAAAAAGCACAACTCAAATAGTCATTTAAGGCCTGGTTCCTACTGACAGGATGGGTGTGAGTTTGATGTCATGCAGGGTACAACAAACCAAACAGGATGAGGAGGATGCAGTAGGTCTGGCTGAGAGACAGAGAGACACTGAGAAGGGTCGTCCTTTATGCCCTTCTACAAACTGAAGGGCAGGTACAGGCAGCAGAGCCCTCCCAGCTCCACCTGAAAGCCAGCATCAAATAAGGAAGAGAGTGGGAGGGATCGTCACACCCCCACCTTTAAGAGGGGCATCCTCACTAGGATCCCCAGACAAAGAACGAGCAAATCGTAACAATTGATCGTTAATCATAATAATTTCAACAATAAAACTCATTACTCCTACCTGAGCAATAGTTTAACAGTTTACGGCACAGTCTTACAGTTAGAAAAACATCAATATTAAACTTAACACATCCAGGCTGTAACAAGGAATCAGCGATGAAGTGAAGACCTTCAAATTGTCCTGTTAGTCCAGCTCTTTGTCTCATGTTGGACGTCACTGCAGTCTGTCTGGATCAGCTGGAGGAAAACTATATGCAGACAAATAGACATGTCAAATAATGTTATGTAACATACTGAATATAACTCTTATGAGTGTTCAACAGCTCATTATTTATTTCATTAAAAACATCATATTATATTAAATTACTCCAATTATATATATATACTATCATTAATGTTGTTACAAGCCATAAACGTTTCGTACTTTATGTGATGGAATAATATATTTTTCAGTTTGACACAGTTTTAGTGGCTAACCCCACTAGCCTCCACGTTAGCTCGCGGCAAACTCCCGCGGGTCTGCGGTTAAATCCCGGTTAGCTCGCGGTTAAGTCCCGGTTAGCTCGCGGTTAAATCCCGGTTAGCTTGCCGTTAGCTCGAGGCTAGCTCGCGGTTAGCTCGAGGCTAACTCCGCGGTTTAGTCTCCCCATTGTAACAGTCTGAGAGTCCCTAATGTTTTGTCAGTCTGTGTCTGTAATGCTATAGTGGGAGGGGAGGTGGGGGGGTTGGAGTGGGGGGGTCATAGTGTCAGGTTCTGGCTCCCTACTATAGTCCTGTAATGGGTTTAGGGGGTCATAATGTTTTGGCAGTCTATTACTGTAATGCTTAAATGGAGTGGAGGGGGGTCATAGTGTCAGATTCTGCAGCCCAACTATAGTCCTGTAATGGCTTAAGTGGTCATAATGTTTTGGCAGTCTGTGTCTGTAATGCTATAGTGGGAGGGGGGGTGGGGGGGGTTGGAGTGGGGGGGTCATAATGTCAGGTTCTGGCCCCCTACAGTACTGCAGTAATGGTTTGAGGGGGTTTTAATGTTTTGGCAGATCATGTTTTCCAGCAGCTGCGTGTGTGAACGTGTGTAAGCTGGTTGGGGTCTGGTTGTCATGGCTACCAGGGTCAACTGCTCCTGTCAGAATGTCAGTTGGAAGACGGGGAGAGAGAGAGAAAATGCTGAAAAAACGCCTCGAACAGGAAGGACTTGTGGCCAAACCGTATTTCCAATCATTGAACCGACTTAACTTTGGGCATCTTGAGGCTTTCCTGAACGTCTACATATGCAATTTGTGGGTAAAATGAAGAAATGTGACCTATTTAAAGCGATTCAAAAAAGGTTACTTCTGCTTTCCTCCAGAAATTTCCCTGCCTTTTTAACATGGCAGTCTATGGAGCTGTGGATGGGTGTTGCTGGCGCATCTTTGTGTCTGACGCCAAAACTATAAGACTTACAGCTTTAGCAGACGGATATGAGTGAGAAGACAAATTTTCCTACGTTTCTATGTATAAATTATGTCTGTCGTGTGAAATTTGTGGCCATGGGAGCAGTTTCTGTACAGTTTTTTGACTAATTTTCTTCTCTCCTCCTCACTCTAGCTGATGATGTCATCCACTCTAGCACAAACATTCCGCGCAATACACACCCATTATAAACCCTGAAATTTGAGTAAAAACCTACACAACTCTGAGGCTTCATAGTTTAAAAACGGTAAAAGTTGTCGACAAGTGAAGTGAATCTCTGAAGAGAAGGCAAGAGTACCTACGTTTTAAAGTTCAAATGAAGTCTCTCGGTTAAAGTATGCCAGAGCAGTTCATTGTTGAAAATGTCTGTTGATTTATTTATTTTTTCGGGCTTCTCCATTCATTTCAATGGGAAATTTATCGCGGTTTTTCGCGAATAAATTCGCGAAAAACTCACGAATCCCTTATAAAACTAATAGCACGGGATTCGGGATCAAAACACACGTTTTGATATATCATGTGTTGGGGTCCTCTCGCCGGTTCGGGCCGCATTAATCGGCGAAAAAGGGCGGAAAATGAATAATAAGTAAAAATAAAACTGCAAAGAAACACGCAGAAGATCAATAGTGGCCTCGTGCCTATGGCACGAGGCTATGGGAGGAGTGGCCTCGTGTCATAGGCACTCGGCACTAACTAGAAAATTCCCGCGGAAATTTTTGAAGTGCCGAGTGGGCTGTTGCCGGGGTTGTGTATTGAAAAAGCACACCTCAAATAGTAATTTTTAACATGTATATTTACACACATGAGCCACTAATTCTACCATTAGCCACAATTGTTAGCAATTAGCATGTCTTTACATGCAGTCAAGCATTAGCTGCTAATGTTAGCAATTAGCATGTCTTTACGACCATGAGCAGCTAGCACGCTGGCCGCTCTTGGTAGTAAAGCATTAGCCACTAATGTTAGCAATTAGCATGTCTTTACTAAGTAGCATGTCTTTACTACCATGAGCAGCAGCTATAACAAAAAGCACAACTCAAATAGTCATTTAAGGCCTGGTTCCTACTGACAGGATGGGTGTGAGTTTGATGTCATGCAGGGTACAACAAACCAAACAGGATGAGGAGGATGCAGTAGGCCTGGCTGAGAGAGAGAGACACTGAGAAGGGTCGTCCTTTATGCTTCGCCTTCTACAAACTGAAGGGCAGGTACAGGCAGCAGACCCCTCCCAGCTCCACCTGAAAGCCAGCATCAAATAAGGAAGAGAGCGAGACGGATCGTCACACCCCCACCTTTAAGAGGGGTGTCCTCACTAGGATCCCCAGACAAAGAACAGCAAATCGTGATAATTGATCGTTAATCATAATAATTTTAACAATAAAACTCATTACTCCTGCCTGAGCAATAGTTTAACAGTTCACGGCACAGTCTTACAGTTAGAAAAACATCAATATTAAACTTAACACATCCAGGCTGTAACAAGGAATCAGCGATGAAGTGAAGACCTTCAAATTGTCCTGTGAGTCCAGCTCTTCGTCTCACGTTGGACGTCACTGCAGTCTGTCTGGATCAGCTGGAGGAATACTATACGCAGACAAATAGACCTGTCAAATAATGTTATGTAACATACTTAATATAACTCTTATGAGTGTTCAACAGCTCATTATTTATTTAATTAAAAACATCATATATTAAATTACTCCAATTATATATATATACTGTCATTAATGTTGTTGCAAGCCATAAATGTTTCCTACTTTATGTGGTGGAATAATATATTTTTCAGTTTGACACAGTTTAATTTAAAAATATCTTCCCTTTAAATTGTAAAACGTCAACATTATTACTGTGATAAGCTCCCGCGAGCAACGCGGCGAATTAGCCGGCGGCTAACCCCACTAGCCTCCGCATTAGCTCACGGCTAACCACCGCGGCTAATTCGTGTTTAACTCCCGCGGGTCTGCGGTTAAATCCCGGTTAGCTAGCGGTTAGCTAGCGGTTAGCTCGAGGCTAACTCCGCGGTTGAGTCCGCGGCGTTAAGGTAGCGGCTAGCTAGCTCCGTTAGCTCCGCTAGCTCGCTAACATACATGAGCTATGGTGGACGGCTAGTCGTTAGCGTCTGTTAGCAGTTTAGCTATTCACTGACCTAATAAGATGAAGGAAACGGGTCAGGGATGTTGTGTCAGGAGTTTCAGCAAAGCAGCCAGATATAATTTGTGTTTAAAATAAAGAAAAAAGGTCAAACATGACTGAGAAGTTGTCATTCAGTCAATGAGAAGAGCAATAGCTAAGAGGCCCAGCAGCTGTGTGAAAGCACCAAGGGAGACAGGGATGGTTTGGGGGGTTTTAATGTTTTGGCAGATCCTGTTTTCCACTGGGAGCTTAAATAGTGGCTAGCGCTGACGCGCTAGCTGCTCTGCTTTCTCTGTCTGTCATTTTACACACGCAGATTCAAATTAAGTGCTAAGAACTACTAAAATGGCTGCCTAATGTTAGCATTAGGTTAATGCATGTCTTTAATTTTTAGTGGCAAGAAATTAGTGGCTAGCTATTCGCTAACATGCTAATGGTGCCACTAATGCTACCACCAATTTCTACCACTAAAAATTAGCATTAGCCGCTAATGGTAACAATTAACATGACGCGCTAGCCACTAATTTTAACATTGGTTTAGTGTTAGCATGTCTTTTAAGCCACTAAAAATTAAATACATGCTAATTGCTAACATGCTAATTGCTAATATGCTATTCGCTAACATGCTAATGCTGCCACTAATGCTACCACCAATTTCTTGCCACTAAAAAGTAGCATTAGCCGCTAATGGTAACAATTAACATGACGCGCTAGCCACTAATTTTAACATTGGTTTAGTGTTAGCATGTCTTTTAAGCCACTAAAAATTAAATACATGCTAATTGCTAACATGCTAATTGCTAATATGCTATTCGCTAACATGCTAATGCTGCCACTAATGCTACCACCAATTTCTTGCCACTAAAAAGTAGCATTAGCCGCTAATGTTAGCAATTAACATGACGCGCTAGCCAATGACAGACAGACACCTGTCATTGTTCAACTTAGGTGCCAAAAGCCAAAATGGCTGCCCCACATACCAGTTACTTATGTCAGTTGGAAGTTTCCCGCCTCTTTCTGTGGAGACCCTCCTCTTCTGCTGCGTGTGAGCGTGTGTATGCCCGTTGGGGCCTTGTTGTCACGGTTACCAGTTTGAATTTCAGTTAGAAGATGGCTAGAGGGAGAGAAAATGCTGAAACAAACCTCCTCGAACAGGAAGGCCTTGTGGCCAAACCGTGTTTCCAATCATTGAACCGACTTCACTTTGGGCATCTTGAGTCTTTCCTGAACGTCTAGATATGCAGTTTGTGGGTAAAATGAAGAAATGTGAGCTATAAAGAGCGATTCAAAGAAAGGATTGCTCCTGCTTTGCTCCAGAAATTTAACATGGCAGTCTATGAAGCTGTGGATGGGTGTTGCTGGCGCATCTTTGCGTCTCACGCCAAAACTATAAGACTTTACAGCTTTAGCAGACGAATTTGAGCGAGAAGACAAATTTTCCTACGTTTCTATGTATAAATTATGTCTGAGGTGTGAAATTTGTGGCCACGGGAGCAGTTTCTGTTTTATTTTTTGCCTATTTTCTTCTCTCCTCCTCACTCTACCTGCCACTCTAGCACCAACATTCCGCGCAATACACACCCATTATAAACCCTGAAATTTGAGTAAAAACCTACACAACTCTGAGGCTTCATAGTTTAAAAACGGTAAAAGTTGTCGATAAGTGAAGTGAATCTCTGAAGAGAAGGCAAGAGTACCTACGTTTTAAAGATCAAATGAAGTCTCTCGGTTAAAGTATGCCAGAGCAGTTCATTGTTGAAAATGTCTGTTTATTTTTTTATTTTTTCGGGCTTCTCCATTCATTTCAATGGGAAATTTATCGCGGTTTTTCGCGAATAAATTGGCGAAAAACTCACGAATCCCTTATAAAAGTAATAGCACGGGATTCGGGATCAAAACACACGTTTTGATATATCATGTGTTGGGGTCCTCTCGCTGGTTCGGGCCGCATTCTTCGGCGAAAAAGGGCGGAAAATGAATAATAAAACTGCAAAGAAACACGCAGAAGATTAATAGTGCCTCGTGCCTATGGCACGAGGCACTGCTCCCAGAGCTTGCTAGCTCTGGGAGCAGTGCCTCGGGTCATAGGCACTCGGCACTAATAATAATAATAATAGTTAATAGTTAAGATCATAGCTTGCTATGGGAGGAGTGGCCTCGTGTCATAGGCACTCGGCACTAACTAACTTGTTGACATTGTCCAAGGGGAGCGCTCGCTTCTTATTTACAATGTTGCCTGCAACTGACAACACTCTCTCACACGGAACAGTGGTTGCAGAAATGGTGAGATATTTACAAGCCAGCATTGTCAGCTTATCATGAGCTCCCGAATGAGCCGACCACCACTCCAAGGGACAGTCCTGCATACTAAAAAGAAAGAAGAAAAGAAAACTCTTTCCTGCAGAGTGTACATAATACTTCGACTGTCGACTGTTGCATCTTGTTTTTTTTGTACTCAAATTTCCCACTGAGAGGGTCAATGTGCTGTTTCGCGTCTTCCATCTTTATCAGTTGGTTCTGCTGCCTGTCACTACCAGATCAACGGCCCATTTTTGCGACGGTAACTCTACTTGGACAAACTGCCTGAAATGTGCTGCCAGAGACATTCAGAGTCATTCTGTGCTGCAGATGGATTAAATGTGCTAAAATAATTATGATGATGAATTACTCTGTATTAACGGATTAATTTTGACAGCCCGAATAAATATATAATGCTGTTTAAAAATATACAGTTGTATCATCAATGACCACAGTCTAGTTAGTTCCTCACAGGGAGGCGTTGTAGAGTCTTATTAGTTTGTTCAAGGTCCTTTAATCTGCCACTGATGTCAGGGACTCCAGCTCTGTCCCAACCACAGAGTCCTCCTTCTGGATCAGATTGTCCAGCTCTACAGGGTGAATAGGACAGGGGAGAGCACAGTCCCCTGTGGTGCTCCCATGATCCCCTCTAAGTCCTTACTGCAGGCCTCCTGCAGCACTCCACAGTCCGTGGAAGGACTGTTGATGCTGGCAGGTTGACATGTGTCTGAATCATTCATGAGGGACTGGACTTGATTTGTTGGAGCTCTGTTGATAGTCTTAAATGGAGACCATGTGGATGAAGCTCTCCTCTCCACCTCCCAGTAACATGGTCCAGTCAGAGTCTGCTTCAACCTCTGGATCATCAGGACACAGCTCATCCTCTCACAACACACACCGTCCTGTTTACCATCATGAGTCCTGCCACCTGTAGAGAGGAGGAGAAAGAAGAGAGGAGGTAAAGGAGTGTTTCCAGAGTCTCCCTTCATCATCACATCCAGTAGAAAGAGCAGAAGGGACTTCAGTCCTGTTCAGAGCAGCAGTGGAGCAGCTGTGGAGCTCAGCCAGCTTCCTTTCAGCTTCATGTTAACGTGTTGGAGTGAACACACACAGACCTGCAGAGACTTTTAGCATCAAGTCTGTTTCCTCTGCAGATTTGACTAATAAACTGCTGAGAGTCCTGAACGCTTCATTACTGCACCAACACTTTAGTGATGGATTTACTGCTGCTCCATTTAAACAAAGATCAGCTGACTAATAAACATGGAGGCTGTCATTGAAGAGATCTGATCAAACTGATGACACATGTGATGACTCTGCTCATGGTTACTAAATGTAATGCTGGTTCTGTGATGTGCAGGCTTCAGTCAGACTGATCTCAGAGCTGTGATCAGTTGTTGATCAGATTTGATGAATGACCACCACTGTCTCTATACATCTTGGAAGGCTGTCAGCTGGAATCCAGCTTTATTTCCTGGACACATCAACACAACAACAACAGTCGTCTTCACATCAACTCAAACACATGATCACAACAAGCTTCTGGCTCATCTGATTGGCTGACTGTTGTCTCTCTCTCTGTCTTTCTGTCCAATCCTGAAGCCTGTCTCCATTCTCCTCTCACAGCTTCACTGAGAAGCTGCAGGTTTACAGGAAACACTGGATCTTTGATACTAACTGTGTTTAGGACAATACTGATGAAAGCAGCATGGACTGACTGGAACCCTCTACTCACCTCAGAGTCTCCAGTTTATAGTCTGGACCCTTCTCAAGATCAAGAAGCTGCTTCACATCTGAATCCTTCAGGTTGTTGTATCTCAGGTACAGATGTTTCAGATGGGAGGGGTTGGACTTCAGAGCTGAGACCAGAGAATCACAGCTGATCTCTGACAAACTGCAGTTCATCAATCTGAATAAAGAATAAAAGATGAAATGATTGATGATCAATCAGATGTGTTGAGGTTTTAAATGTGTCCTCATCAATGTGTGTGTTGACCAGGAATGAAGCTCAACATTATACAGTTATTTAAATGACTTTGTATTTGTCTTCATTTTGAGGAACAATAAAGTTTTACATAAAATACATTAAAATAAACATCTCCTATACTTTTTTATGTCTGAAGATAAGAAACTATTGAACCTATATAAAAAGAATACAAAATTAACTGTATCAATCTGATTGTTGGTTGTGATATGTCTGTCTTGTTTTACATGTGATTATGTTTTTTTATTATGATTTTTGATTGATCAAAATTGAACCTACAGTGCATCAAAATGTTTGACTGTAAACAGTAATGTAGCCAGCCACCGGTGTTAGCCTACCTGTCTTAATTTTTATTTAACCAGAAAAAACCCATTGAGATAAAGTCTCCCCCCATAGCAAAACTAGTCTGGCCCAGAGGTGGCCCACACCTCCCACTTGCACTTGGCCCACATGCCTCAAAGAATTCCGGCCCTTATGTGGCCCACATTCGGCATCCAACATGTGTGCCACATAAGGCCCACAACTCAGCCAAACTGCAACCAGAGCTGGCCCTAATCTGGCCCTAAGGTGGGCCAAACTATTTTCAGAAGTGGTTCCTGATGTCAGCCTTAACTCAGCCACTTAATTTATGTGCCATATTTATTCGGATATATAGATATATATAAATATATACATTAAAAAAACAAGTACAGTATTATAAGCAAATATATATATTTTTTTTAGTCATGTCAACACAGTACACACACCTGCACATTTAACAAACATTTAACATATTTAAAAACTATACATTTATGATTCTAGACATGTCCATAAACTGGATAAATTGGATTCTCCCCACTCTCAGCACGAGTTTAAGATATGGTGCTGTCCATTTCCTGCTATTTCCAGACTATTTCCTGGGGTGGGGGGTGGGGTGCGTTTGATGAAGTCTCCTTGGCCGGCCAGTGATAGATTGGTGTCGAGCGGTTCATGCCAGGCTCGAATCAAACCCACCACTGATGATGAAAGTCATCAAAACACGCTTTTTTTTTCTCAAAAGACGCAGGTGTCAAAGCTGTGTTAACAGGAAAGAGGCAGACTAGAAAACCGCAAAACCAACTGGGGCAGTGCGGGCAGGGCATCAAGGCCACCGTGGCCTTAGGGCAGATATTTTTTTCAAGGGCACAAGGCCAAATTGCGAGGGCACGAGGTCCTCGTGGCCCTCATGAAATTCCTGCCCTGATTGACAGTATTGACTTTAAATGGTAGAAAAAACAAAGTTTGTGCTGCCGACACGTCTTGTCCGTACTGGGACCGGGACTGCTAGCGCTAACAGCTCTTAGACGGTACCATAGGGTTGAAGTGCTTCAGTCAAGGACCAAATTTTGATTTCAGAGGTCGGGGGGACACAAGTATTTTTAATAAAACTCTAATCTTTCAGTTGACTGTGTTTTCTAGTAGTTCTTCTAGTTTTCTATTGCTACTTTTAAGTTTAATGTTCCCTTTTTTGGTTTGACTGTTTGTAAAGCATGTAGCAACACGGAGGCTAGCTGCGAGCTAACACGGAGGCTAGTGGGGTTAGCCGGCGGCTAATTCGCCGCGTTGCTAGCGGGAGCTTATCACAGTCATCAAACCGGCACTGAAGTTAAAACATAATGTTGAAGTTTTACAATTTAAAGGGAAGATATTTTTAAATAAAGTGCATCTGTGTCAAACTGAAAAATATTATTCCACCACATAAAGTAGATAACATTATGGCTTGTGACAACATTAATGACAGTATATATATATATATATATATATATATCTATATATATATAATTGGAGTAATTTAATATAATATGATGTTTTTAATTACATAAATAATGAGCTGTTGAACACTCATAAGAGTTATATTAAGTATGTTACATAACATTATTTGACATGTCTATTTGTCTGCCTATAGTTTTCCTCCAGCTGATCCAGACAGACTGCAGTGACGTCCAACATGAGACGAAGAGCTGGACTAACAGGACAATTTGAAGGTCTTCACTTCATCGCTGATTCCTTGTTACAGCCTGGATGTGTTAAGTTTAATGTTGATGTTTTTCTAAATGTAAGACTGTGCCGTAAACTGTTAAACTATTGCTCAGATAGCAGTAATAACTTTTATTATTAAAATGATTATGATTAATGATCAATTATTATGATTTGCTCAATTGTAGAGGGAAGACGGCTGACGCTTGCAATGTGTTCGTTTTCTCGATAGGACTTGTAGTTTTTGAGAAATAAGCATTTGTTCGGAGGGCAATGTTTCCTTCACTTTATTAGGTAAGTGAATTTCTAGAATTATTTATATGTTAAGTGTTTGTGCCCAACATAGCTGAACTGTTAATAGAAGTTAACTATTAGCTGACCAATGAATTAGCCTTAGGCTAGCCTTCCAGCATAGTTCCGGCATGTTAGCGAGCTAACTCGCGGGACTAGCCGCGGCGGCTAGCTGCGAGCTAACCTGTGGCACTACCTGCGGCAGACTAAACCGCAGAGCTAGCCGCGGACCCGCGGGGCTAACAGGATATGGCTTTTGGTCCATATCGCCCAACCCTAATATCAGATCTACAACAGTAACACACAGTGAACTCACCCCAGAGTCTCCAGTCTGCAGTCTGGACTCTCCAGAAAACCACACAGCTGTTTCACTCCTGCATCCTTCAGGTTGTTGTCATTCAGGTCAAGATGTTTCAGATGGGAGGGGTTGGACTTCAGAGCTGAGACCAGAGAATCACAGCTGATCTCTGACAAACTGCAGCTCACCAATCTGAATAAAGAATAAAAGATGAAATGATTGATGATCAATCAGATGTGTTGAGGTTTTAAATGTGTCCTCATCAATGTGTGTGTTGACCAGGAATGAAGCTCAACATTATACAGTTATTTCAATGAGTTTGTATTTGTCTTCATTTTGAGGAACAATAAAGTTTTACATAAAATACATTAAATTCAGTTGGTGATTAAACATATCAGATAGGGCTGGGCGATATATCACATTAAAACATATATGGATATATATATCTCATATATCGATATAGTTCAAATTAGCGCTGTGATCCTTGCTCCATCAAGCTGCTGACCCGGAGCTCTCTGCACTGCTCCCCCCGTCCCTCCTCTTTCATGCACAGAGGAGGAGCAACAACGTCTGCAGAGTGTGTGGAGGAGAAATTGGTTAGGAAAAGAAAAAGCAGTGGCTCAGTAATTTGGAGATGGTTCAGATTCAAAGTATCAGATGAGCAACAAAATGACGTTATATGCAGAAGTTGAGCAAGACTTTTTAGTTGTCTCTCATTTTGACTGACAGGGTCATAAAAATCCCGTCATAATCTATTTTTACCCGTCACTTTAATTTATTAAAATGATAATAATGTAATTCAATAGCATTTAATTTTCATTCAAATGTCATTAACTCTAAGTACTTTTTCAGTATTGACAGTATTGACTTTAAATGGTAGAAAAAACAAAGTCTGTGCTGCCGACACGTCTTGTCCGTACTGGGACCGGGACTGCTAGCGCTAACAGCTCTTAGACGGTACCGTAGGGTTGAAGTGCTTCGGTCAAGGACCACATTTTGATTTCAGAGGTGGGGGGGGGGGACACAAGTATTTTTACTAAAACTCTAATCTTTCAGTTGACTGTGTTTTCTAGTAGTTCTTCTAGTTTTCTATTGCTAATTTTAAGTTGAATGTTCCCTTTTTTGGTTTGACTGGTTGTAAAGCATGTAGCAAAACATTATCACCCAATTCTGTGTTTCACCTTGTTAGTCAACTTCACTCCAACTCAGTACCACCAATTTTACACTTATTTATGGACTATATGGTAAACAGAGCTCATTTACAAAGCACCACCCAGTGGTGGGCAGGTCAAACTGGCATCACAGGTAGAGAGAAACTGAATCAAATGTCCATTATTCAGTGGAAGTAGTCAAGTATTACATTTGATTTGAAATTAGTGTAAGAGAGAAGTTTTATTTATCAGCACTTTCAATAAAACTAATAGACTTTACAAGATTATTGAGAGCTTTGTAAATGATGAGGAGGACCTTGAAGTGGATATGCTGCTTTATTGGAGCCAGTGAAGGTGTTGAAGGATGGCTGGAACGCATTTCTTTGAGTAACTTCCACTTTGACTTGTAAAGAAGTCTCTTATGTCCACTTTTCTTTTTTTAGACATCCTGGCTGCGCCTAATTACCAAACACACATGCACACATGGACACCGATTCAAAGGTTAATGTAAATGAAAGCTCTGATATTACAATCCTTCTAGCTGACGTGAGCCAGGCACAAAGGAACAATTTACAGTAGCAGATTAACAAGGACTCCTGACCGCAGAGACCGGTGTGACAGCAAGGTGGAGTGACAGCGGGGATGGCCAATCACACAAGAGACGGCAGAGCCAATGGAGGAGCTTGTGGGCGGGTCTAAACTAAAGGAAACAGGCTTCAGCTTGAGCGGCCATTTTCCGCTTGGTCCCAGTGCTTGACGAGTCTCTGGAAAACATTGTTTTAGGACAGTAAAAAGTGCAGGGGACCAAAACCGCCTTTTGAAAAAGTGCAGGGGACATGTCCTGCCCCCCCCCCCCCCCCCCAAAAAACTCATCAGTCCTAGCAACGTGCTTTCATCTGATTCCTCCATTCTGGTAGCCGTTAGCCACATAGACATAGACATACATATATATATATATATATATATATATATATATTGTATACATGTCTATGGTTAGCAGAGCTCTGACGTGTGCATCAGTATAATCGGTGTACCAGGAAATCGTGCCCTGATAAAAGTTCCATGATGTTTGGAATAAAAACTGCGATTAGAGACAAGAGACGATTAATTACGTCACTCGCCACCAAGTGGTCAGGAGTGTGAATTGCAATCAGTCAAAATGACAGATGGCCTTCAGATTCTTCCGTCACAGTTTTAAAAAAACAGTCAATGATGGAAAATATTCAGCTAACACGACCCCTGGTTATATGTAGATAGTGCCATAAACAAGATACAGCCAAGGGTGGAAGCACTACAAATCTTTTTCACCACCTAAAACAGTGGCACAAACTGCAGTACGAAGAGTGTGTGAAACTACACGCTGCAGAAGCCCCAGTCGTAAGCCATCCACAACCTGAAAAAGCTCCAAATCGGGATATATATCGTATATCGATATTCAGCCTAAATATATCAGGATATGACTTTTGGTCCATATCGCCCAGCCATAATATCAGATCTACAACAGTAACAGACAGTGAACTCACTCCAGAGTCTCCAGTCTACAGTCTGGACTCTCCAGAAAACCACACAGCTGCTTCACTCCTGAATCCTTCAGGTTGTTTCCTCTCAGGTTCAGATGTTTCAGATGGGAGGGGTTGGACTTCAGAGCTGGTCCCAGAGAATCACAGCTGATCTCTGACAAACTGCAGTAACTCAATCTGAATGAAGAATAAAAGATGAAATGATTGATGATCAATCAGATGTGTTGAGGTTTTAAATGTGTCCTCATCAATGTGTGTGATGACCAGGAATGAACATCAGCAATGGAGTCAGCAGCGCATTAGATACCGCCATCTATCCAAAAAATTTTCACAGAGTTTAGAACAAAATATTACTTTGTATTATTTACATTTATATTTGATTTATAAACTTACTTCAGACTAACTAGTCGGGGGTCCCGGTACTGTCTGCGGTTGTGCACTAACCACTTTTAGCTAGTACCAAAGACTTATTGGACCAAAGATGTTTACATTTTTAAAATAATCTTAAATTAAAAATATATATTAATATCTACGTGGTCCTCTGTTGAGTTCAGTGTTGTAACTAAATGAGAAGTGAGTTATATCAGTAAAGATTAATTTTCCCTGAAGGAAAGATATAGCTCACTTGGCACAAAGCCCAGATTTCCCATTTTCCCGGTGACACTTAAAGGCACCATGCATTTGTGGCTCTGCGGATCTGAGCAGCGTGAAAATAGTCTCAAAACTCCGTGTGCGTGCGCAGCCTGATCTGTCTGTATCTGCCGATCCGTATGCGTAGGCTTAGACACTCGTAAGCCAGGGAGTCTTTTGAAAACGAAAAGGATGAGCTTTGTGAAGTTGAACCATCTGATTTGTGAATCTCCAAAACAATCACACACGTTCAGATAGCAAGGTACGCATTTGTGAATGTCATGTTTCACGTGTGGATCATGGAACATGCATTTGTGACCATTTTGAGACTAATTTCACTCCATAAATGAAGCTCAACATTATACAGGTATTTTAATGAGTTTGTATTTGTCTTCATTTTGAGGAACAATAACGTTTTATTTAAAATAAATTAGATTCAGTTGGTGATTAAACATATCAGATCTACAACAGTAACAGACAGTGAACTCACCCCAGAGTCTCCAGTCTACAGTCTGGACTCTCCAGAAAACCACACAGCTGCTTCACTCCTGAATCCTTCAGGTTGTTGAGACTCAGGTCCAGATGTTTCAGATGTTTCAGATGGGAGGGGTTGGACTTCAGAGCTGAGACCAGAGAATCACAGCTGATCTCTGACAAATTGCAGCAAATCAATCTGAATAAAGAATAAAAGATGAAATGACTGATGATCAATCAGATGTGTTGAGGTCTGAAATGTGTCCTGATCAATGAGCTGTTCTCTAAAATGAGTAGAGTGACTTTGTCCTTGTGTTACTGTGGATCTTCATCATGTCAGCCTTCTACAGACATCATCAAAACATCAGCACAACATTCAGACAACTATTCATGTCAACACAGATCAATAAGATGCTGCTGACCTCATTACAGGATCAATATCTCCTCCTCACACATGTTGGACTACAAACTATTGATTAGTTCTTTGATTCCAGGACCTTCTTCTTCCTGGATTTGGTGTCTCAGGAGGTTTGTGTCATTCAAATGTTAAAGGACAAGTTGACATGTTCAAGTGTGTCTTCCAACAACAGTCACATGTCATATGGACATTACAGAGTTCTTCAGATTCCTGCTGTCCACACTGACTGTGAAGTGGTCTCTTCCTAACACAACTCCACTGTTCAGCTGACACTAATATGAAGCTTCAGCAGTCTGACTGACACTAATCAAAGTTCCTCTTTGAGTTCCTGTTCCTCCACTGCATCTCAGCAGGAAACACTGTGGAAACACAAAGATACTGACAGGATTTGCTGAAGAACAAGATGAGTTGAAGATCAACTTTACAATCATTCATCCACACAACAACACTGTGGATGTTGTCCTCCATCTTGTCTCATTGGAGTCAGACTATAAGGGGATGTCTCCACAGACAGTATGGACAGAAAGAATGATTAGTGACACCAAGAACTCTGTTAATGATAGGGGTGTAACGGTACACACAAGTCACGGTTTGGTACAACAGGAAAAAAGAAACAAAAAGTCACACATGTAGAAAACTAGCTTTATTCATTTATTTTGAACAGACATCAATAGACTGAAAAAACTAAAAACCACCTCCTGTTCTAAAAGTAAAAACTAGAATAAAACATCAAACAAATGCATTAGGAGTGTTCTCATACCATTCATTCATTTTGTTCATACAGAGGAAAAGAAAAAGCACAATTTCTTGTAGGGATAAACTGAGGTAGTCAGGTAGCAACTGGCAACTTTGGTAACTTGATTAGAAGAAACTAACTCAACTAACTTGTTGCACACACGTTTTTTTTTCCTCGCACCAGTGACAGACATATCGGGGTGATGCCGTCTTATGTGCATTAGCATGTTTGATGTGTTTCCAGCGACGTACCGCACCTCCGCCAAACATCGTCGGCAGACAGTCTTTGTCCGGTCCAGTGGCGGTTCTACATTGAATTGTGCCCCGGGCGAGACCACCTGCGAGCGCCCCCCCGCACGCGAAAAGAAAAGAACATCCATGAATTACAAATTTTAATAAACATGCCCTTACACGCTAAGTGTCTGTCATTAGAGGCTATACTAATCTATCTTTCAGGGAGGAATAATTAGCTCCTTGGTTACTGCTTCCAATTCTATGCTTGGCACACTTTTAGTTATGACTGGTTAAACTATGTTTTGACACAAAATAGGGTTGTAGCAAATAGGAAATGTTCATCTTTGAAACTACTTACAGATATGAAAATTCCATTGGCTAATTACAGGACCCAACGTGATGGAAATATATAATAACTGAAAAGCACAATCTTAAGGTGAAATTAGATCTGGTGTTTGTTAAGACGAATTACTGTTGTATAAGCATTGCAAGCATCGTAGCAAAAAGTCTAACAAACGTATACCACCAGTTATCATTAGCCCTTGATTCATGGCATGATACTGTAATCATACAGAGAGACCATAGCATACCTTTATCTTTTCTTTTTCTGTCCATCTCTGCGTTTATTTGACACTCGACAATCAACAGATTTCCATCCTCCAACGCTGTCACTCACGACCAGAAGTCAAGACTAAACCAATTCACCTTGGTGACCACATAATCGTTTTGTATTACCTATTTTTATTTTCTATTTGGCCATTTCACACAATTCATAAAAACAAAAACATGCAGGAATTATAGGCCTGTATTTATAATACTATGAATGAAATGTGCGTTATATGGAAGAAAGTCAAGGTGTGACTGACTTTAGCCCTTTATACAGTGGACCCCCCCATCTGTTCAATGTGGGAGAGACCCAGAGGTGAACTGCCCCCCACTTCTCACACACCTCCTGCGTGTACGGTACCTTCTCAGCAAGCAAGGGCGCCTGGAGCTGCAGGGGGCGACAATTTGCCAGTTCCCCACACAGATATGACAGATGATAGAAAACCATGTAGCGGTGCAGATTTATTTATTTATTTTCCAAGTGCTCGTGCCGCCCCCCTTGTGTCATGAAAAAATGACACAAATGACACAAATGATTATGTTCGCCCCTGCCTAAAACCGCTACTGGCGGTAGTCTAGAAAACTGGCGAGTTTTTTTTTTTTTTTTGAAGGCGCTCGTGCGCCCTCACATAGATTGCACCCTGGGCGGCTGCCCACATTGCCCATAGCAAAAACCGGCCCTGGTCCGGTCCACCACTCGCGTGCCATCACCGTTATGTTGCACCGGGAAACCAAAGTGTTCCCACACTGGTGATTTAAATGAAGTTGATCCAGTCCGAGTCTGTGATGAAAGGGCGAGGCTGAAGGTAATGGCCCAATATGGAAGCAGACAGGTAAGATGGAGTCTCCACAGGCAACCCGCGACGACGTCCGACCGACAACTTGTCCCACCGGCAGTGTTCCAGATAAATCCTCACGGTCCCGTGTAGAAACAGCAAGGCTCAGCCACAGAGTTAGCTGCTTTAGCTACGCAGCGGCTAATGCTCCATTCACTTAGCTAGCGAATGCTAATGACGCTCAGAAGCTAGCGAAACGTGCACAACTACAAAGAAACTTGGAGCAGAAATGTCTCTAGTTGTCCACAATCAGGCGTAAAAGTAAAAATGATTTTTCCATTAATGAAACAATTCATCTGTTATTAATTTTGCGAAATTAAAAAGGTCAGAATAATCTAGACTGACCTGACCAGAGGTCCTGCATGAGCATGTGGATCATTTCTAATAATAAACTGCGGGTTGTTGGGTTGTTGATTTTTTATTTATTTATTAATTTTTTTTGAATATTTTATTTTCACGTTTTTTTTTTTTTACTTTTTTAACAAAAAATAGAAAAAAATCTACATTCAATATGGGTTTACAGCATGTGACTTTGTTAAATGAAATTGTATTAATAAAAATAAAGACAGAGGCTATATGAAGATATGTACAATAGCCAAAGTAGTTCATTACCTTCCGTCTCCTGGCACCGTCAGTGGTATGGATAAAGAAGAAGAAGACAAGACAGAAATAACACACACGCACACACACACCCTGAGGGTCAAAATCTTGGTCAGTACAAAAAAATCCAGGATAAAAATGAACACCACCACATAGCAGTCTAATTCACAAACTGATCATTTAGGTCTCATCAAGTAAGGCCAAAATGGTTTCCATGCTTTCTCATAAAAAGTTGGTGCACTCCATCTGCTAAGGTGAATCTGTTCCATCCTAGAAACAAAAACCATTTCATTGAGCCACCTCTTAAAGCAAGGCGCTGATAGAGACTTCCAATTAAGTAAAATCAGTTCTTTGGCTGCTACCGTGCCCGTTTTGAGAACATGCTCACAGTGGGAAGGGAGGGTTGATATCCTTCCAGAAGAACCAAAGATAGCCAGGTTACAGTCCGGTTGAATATTTATTTTATATTGCCTAGAGAACCAGTTAAATATGTCGCTCCAAAGGTTGTCCAGTGCTGGGCAGTACCAGAACAAATGTGAGAGTGAACCTTCAGCTCTGTTACATCTATGACACATGGAAGACACTGATCCAAATATTCTATTAAGTTTAGTTTTGGAATAATGCAGTCTATGTATGACTTTAAACTGAATGAACTGATATCTGGAGTTTATAGAACACTTCTGTACATTGGACAGGCCTTCCTCCCATAGTTCATCTGACTCCTAGTTCTTCTGCCTATGTATCCCTGAGATGACTTGTATTCGTTGGTGTCTCAAAAGCAGTGACAAAGCAGGAAATCAAATGTTTAGAGTTTGGTTGTAAGAGAAGTGTATCATAAAAATGATATGTGTGGCTTTATTGGGAAATCAGAAACGTGTTCCCTTACAAAATGTCTGACCTGTAAATATCCATAAAAATGTGACTGAGGGAGGTGATATCTAGTCTGGAGCAGAGGAAAAGAAGCAAAAATGTTATCTATGTAAAAATCTGAAATGCAACGTAGGCCTCTCCCTCCAGTCCAGAAACAGCCCATCCATCAAGCCTGGTTTAAACAAGTGATTGCCTGTTATTGGGGCATTTATGTAAACATTTGGTGATCCAAGGACTTTTCTTATTTCAGTCAATATCTTCAAAGAATTACTAAGAACGAATTGTGGCCAAATAACTTGATGGATGGTGGTGTACCCCCTGCGCCGGAATACCTCCACCCCCCTTTCCCCCCTCCCCCGGTGCAAGTTGTTTTGAGTTCTTATGTTGTATACTGTGCTCATATGTGCTTATGTTGCTGAGGTTTTTTTTCCCGGTCCCACACTGTACTCCCCCTGATGAGTGTAGCCTGGGAGCTGCTTTTTTTTATCCTCCCCTCTCCTCTTGTTTTTCTTCCCCTTTTCCTCCCCCCACTATTGCAATTTCCCCATTGCGGGACTAATGAAGGTTTTCTCAATTAACAAGGCTTTCAGCATCACCAAACTTTACACCATGAATACCTGGGTGACCCCTTATACCTATAGTGAGAATACAAGATTTGTGAATTGTGTTTTATTTTAAACAATTTGTACAGTGACCTTGAGTGTCGTGAAAGGCGCCTATAAATAAAATGTATTATTATTATTATTAAGACACTGGTTCAAGGTAAATTATTTTCACCCATTCAATAAAATTTTCTCCAAATCCAAATTGCTTCAGTGTCTTCAGCATGTACGCCCATTCGATCTGATCAAATGCCTTCTGGGCGTCAAGAGATAAATCAGCAGCCTGTGTACTTTTCACTACCACTGAGTATATCGTATTTAAAAGCAGACGGACATTACTTAAAGAAAACCAACCTGGGATAAATCCAGTCTGATTAGTTTGTACAATCGTGGAAATAAGCCTTCCTAATGTCGTAGCCAAGACTTTAGTTATTATTTTCAGATCTCAATTTAAGAGAGCAACCGGTCTGTAACTTGCAGGGTCCAACGCTTCCCTTCCCCCTTTCAAAAGCAAGCAGATATGTGCCTCATATAATCAACTGGGGAGGGTCTTACTTCTCATAGAATCGTTCACCATCCTCAGCATCAGTGGAACTATTTTGTCATGAAATGATTTATAAAATTCACAACCAAAGCCATCTGGGCCGGATGTTTTTCCAGAGGGGAAGGCTCGAATAGCATTCAAGAGGTCAGTGTCAGAAACTGGAGCATCTAAGTCATGTCTGGCTGCAAAACAGAATCAGAGACTTCCCCATTATCATTAGTCTATGCGTGCAGTCATATGCTCAATAAAAGACTGATCCTCCAGAAGAAGAGGGCTGAAGCGCCAGCTATATTTTAGACAAGACACGATATTTCGGAAGTTGAGAGAAACTGGACTGTGATCAGATATTAGAATATTATGAGAAGTAGAATCAGTAACACTGGGAAATAATTCAGCAGCTATCAGAAAGTAATCAATCCTGGTGAAAGACTTATGGACATGAGAATAAAAAGAAAACTCCTCATCTGTAGGATGCTGCAGTCGCCATATATCAACCATATTCCTTGTTTTCATTAAATCATTCAGAATTCCTACTGAAGATATAGCAGGGGGGTCAAGATGACAATTAAAATCACCCCCAATAATGACATTCAGGGTAGAGTCCAGTATCAAATCAAATGCCTTTCAGAAGAAATCAGGATTATCAATATTTGGGTCGTAGATATTAAGCATCGTTATCAGAAGATAGATTAAAAGGGTAATATTTTCATAGACTCCCTCCAATTCAGCTCCCATGCAAAAGGTGTCATCAGGTATAAGGGGTTTTACCAGGACCAGTCTGTAATAAATTAGAGTTGGCTGGGAGGGCTACGTCATCAAATACCTTCCATATGGGTCTGCTGTCATACAATCAAGGTGAAATGGTAGATTTTTTCAGAAAAGAATAGCAACCCCCCTAGATTTGCAGGTAAAAGGTGCTTGATAAACTTAGGAAATCCAGTTTGCTCTCAACCTGCGCTTCTCATTTACACCAATGTTTCCTGAAGAAAAATTACGTCTGGTTTTATGACTTGAGATGCGAGAAGATGCGACCCCTTTTAATGACATGACCCAACCCCTTAACATTCAATGAGACCAATGTAAATTTATCGTTTATACTGCCATGTGTTATGTTATCAGATACTGACATTATCTCCGTAATAAAAGCTGCTATCCTCTCAAACGTGCACAAAATCTAATAAAACAAGACACATGAAGAACATACATTGTAACCTGAGGTAACACACTCAAACAAACCCATGAACCTGAACATGTCCCCAACCCGCCCACAAGTACTTCCCCAAACGAAGCACGGACATCCCCTCATGCTCAGGACCGCTACACGCACGGCCTGAGACCAGCTTTCAAACCTGTAGCTCACTATTAAAGTCCTAATAATTAACTTAGCCCAGTTCTGCTGCCAGACATAATTGACCTAAGTCAGTAAAAACAAACTGTCAGTTTCTCAACTTATTAAACACAGTTATCTGGGAAATGTGGCATGGAAATAGTCTTATCGGCCCTCTGTATAAGTGTATGCGCCAAGGAACCTCAGCAATCATAAGATAGGTTCTTTAAGTCCAGGCATAGGTGTGGAAGACGCTGTCATCTACCTGCTGCACAGATGTTTTTCCCACCTAGAGAACACCGGTAGCACTGTGAGAGTCATGTTCTTCGACTTCTCCAGTGCTTTCAACACCATCCAACAATCACTGCTCAGGGGGAAGCTGGAGGGAGCTGGAGTTAACAGTAGCCTGGCTGCATGGACCACCGACTACCTCTCCAACAGGCCGCAGTATGTGAGGCTTCGCAACTGTGTGTCTGATGTGGTAGTCTGCAGCACGGGGGCGCCGCAGGGTACTGTGCTCTCTGCCTTCCTCTTCACCCTGTACACATCGGACTTCAGACACAACACTGACAGCTGCCACCTCCAGAAATTCTCTGATGATACAGCCATTGTCGGGCGTGTGTCTCAGGGAAACAATCTGGAGTACCTGGAGGTCATCGCCAACTTTGTGGACTGGTGTGCTCTGAACCACCTGCACATCAACACCAGCAAGACAAAGGAGGTGGTGATTGACTTTAGCAGGAAACCACAGCTGACTGCACCGGTGAACATCCAGGGCTTGGACATCGAGGTCGTGGAGGAATACAAGTACCTGGGTGTTCACCTTAACAATAAACTGAACTGGACACATAACACAAACGCCCTGTACAAGAAGGGCCAAAGTCATCTCCACCTGCTTAGACGACTGAGGTCCTTTGGAGAGTGCAGGACACTGCTCAGGACTTTTTATGACTCTGTGGTGGCTTCTGCCATCCTGTATGCAGTGGTCTGCTGGAGCAGTGGAAGCTCAGAGAGGGACAGGAAGAGACTGAACAAGCTGGTCAGACGGGCCAGCTCTGTTCTGGACTGCTTTCTGGACTCCATCGAGAATGTGGGTGAGAGGAGGATGTTAGCCAAGCTGACATCAATCATGGACAACCCCTCTCACCCACTGCATCAGACTGTCTCAGACCTCAGCAGCTCCTTCAGCAGCAGGCTGCTGCAGCCACGCTGCTAGAAAGAACGCTACCACAGGTCTTTCATTCCAACTGCCATCAGGCTGTACAACACCAGCCTGAGTCAATAATAACTGTCATTTTGCACAAATAAATCTGCCTTTTTGCACTGCCTTTTTGCACAAACCACTACCTCACCAACTTATAGTTTTTCCTAAAGTTTTAGCAATCTATTTATTTGTAAATTTTTTATTCCACCACCACAGTGTATATACAGAATGTCTTTATATTTGTTGTTATTTTTTTGTATATATTTTTCCAATCAGTACTTGTGTTTTTTATTCCCCTGGTAGTTTTGAAGTCGTCACTGTTTTGTATATATTTTTGACAAATTCTGTGCTACTCTGACAAGTTAATTTCCCATACGTGGGATCAATAAACATGTCTTATCTTATCTTATCTTAAGACAGTGTTAATAAAAGCCATAGCCTCACTCTGTGTTTTATCCGAAGCCTCGCTGGGAAAAGTAGGCTGTGCTCCACCTTCAGCTCCCGCAGCATCCCCAAGGCCTCGGTGTAACCACGCCGCTGCCGCATCACCTCGGGCATGTAGTCCGGGAAAATAAGCATCTTGTTGCCTTTGTACTCCAGTTGTCGTTCCAATCTCCCTGATAGAAGTGGACCCTGGCGATGATGGCTTAGCGAGGCTCAGCTCCAGCTGTGGGCGGCGGCCGCAGGGTCCGGTGCGCCCGGTCGATAACCACCGGTGACCCAAAGTTGTCTTCACTGAAAAGCTTCGTAATTAATGCCTCGATGAATTCTGTTGGTTTACCCCCTCTTCATGCTCAGGAATGCCGATAATCTTAATATTGTTGTGACGGGACCGGCCTTCAAGGTCATCCATTTTTAACTTGAGCGTTGTTCTCGTCCTTCAGGCCAGAGACCGTCTTCTCCAAGCAGGTTATGTGGTTCTCATTATCCAGAACTCGCTCTTCCACCATTTCAACCTTCTCCAGTAGTTCTCTTTGAGAGCTCTGCACCACCTCTAGTGTTTGCTCTAATTTATCAAACCTGGCGTTGATATGTTCAAGGATTAGCATTGGCATTAGCAGAAGCTGAGGAAGGTCCAGGGCACTCGACGTTTTTGGGCGACTTCTTCGGCATGTCGTTGCATAAACATAACTGGTTAAGCCCCCAGTGTTCACAGTTTTCCCAGAGGCTGATGAAATTATGTATAAGACTGTCAAAATAATAATTTCACCACTGGCACGGAAGAGCCCCCTGAAAGCACATCTACTCCATGAGCTTCTCACCAGCGCCCCCGGTTTATAAACCGAGAGCTAGCTAGCGTCAGCTATAAACTATCAAAACGGTGTGTTCCCATAGCATTGCTAACGTTGTAAACTGGGGGGTCAGTATTAGTGTCTTTATTGATGCTTGAACGATAAACAAGCCTCCAGTCACTAGGTGGCAGCAGAGCTCAAACTGATCAACAGCTGTGTTGCAAGATCTCACGAGACAAACAAGTAACCAGGCCTGGGAAAACAAGCCCACGGTACACAGTTTATTTATGTTTTCTCTCCCCTGAGCTTCAGGAACGTTATATTTCTCCCAGTCTTTGATATATTTCTTCCCGTATTTCAGCCACTTTGTCCTGGGCATTTGTTCCTCAAAAACTCTCTAAAAGCCCACCATCATCCGCGCGTATTTTCAATTAAACGTCCTAACTAGAAACAAACAGATTGCCCTGCTCTGCCTCTGATTGGCTCGTACTCGTTACCATCTGGGTCAGAGCCAATTAGAAGCAGAATGGAGGTGGAGACAGGCAAGACGAACTCCTACGTTTAAATAACATAATGAAAATATCTGCTTGACAACTTATTATGGATCTGGGAACAAGCCCAAATAAGCAACTACACTTTAGAAACAAGCCCCAAAAAAACGCGACCCGTGACTACCAATATTTGTAAGAGACTTTACAGGAAAACAAAGTCACTTATAATAAGCTGACTTGGCAATGCTGTCAACAGGCTGCCTGTTCAACCCAGTAGAAGAAGAACACAGGAACACAGGTGTAGAGCTGATGGAGGGTATCAGAGGGTATTTATCTTTATAACTGTGTTCATGTGCATAGATCACCTTTTTACTAAATATGAAGCGACTGGTCTAATTCTAGGCTCAGTTTGTCAGTCCCCTGTGAATTTCCATTGATTGATAACAGGCACCTTCAGCATCAGCATCAGGTCAACAGGTATCACCAACAGGCCGGCCATTTTATGACCACATCATTGACTTTCCTTCTCTAGTCCGATGCTCTAGTCATGTCCCATCATGTCACGTCTTTTACGTCTTGTCATCCGTGGAGGTTAAAAAAGTAACGAGCCTGTTTTTCCAATGTAAGGAGTAGAAAGTACAGATATTTCTGTACAAATGAAGTAAAAGTAAAAAGTCGTCAGAAAAAGAAATACTCAAGTAAAGTACAGATACCTGAAAAATCTACTTAAGTACAGTAACGAAGTATTTGTACTTCGTTACTTCCCACCTCTTGTGATCACATTATCACTTCCTGTTCAACCACAGGAACAAGCTGTTACAGCTGATGAATGAATGAATGAACACTTCTACTTTACCAGTTATGGGCTCATTGTTTTGATGTAGACACAACAGCAAAAAAAAAAGGCACTCTCTCCAGAGGGGCAGCTCAGCTACTAAGGGCAAACGGGCTGTTTCCCGAGCAACAATAGCCCGTACCTGTGCATGTCAGATGACTGAGGAGATACCTGCTGATGTTCAGGAACATGATACTCCTTCATTTAAACTCTTTGAGCTCCTTTTCTATCTGACAGTCCCGACAAGAGAACTCATCTAAACTGGATCTCCATTCTTCAGAAGCCTGAGAAGAAAATAAATGAAAACTGACCTCAGAGTCTCCAGTTTACAGTTTGGACTCTCCAGTCCAGCAGACAGATGCTTCACTCCTGAATCCTCCAGGTTGTTTCTACTCAGGTCCAGATGTTTCAGATGGGAGGGGTTGGACTTCAGAGCTGAGGCCACGACTTCATAGTGACTCTCTGAGAGTTCACAGTCATAAAGTCTGTCATGAGACAAATAAATACAATCTGTTATAATGGAAGAAGACATTTCTATGAACATGATGGGTTTGATGAGTGGACGGTTGGACACATCCTGTTGGACATTTTGTCTCCACATCAGTGGTTCAGCTCATCTTCTCTGACTGTGTTTGACAGGAAACAATCATTCTCATCATCTCTCTCAGACCTTTGTTTAGGTGAATGTGCAGATGAATGGAGACAACACTGAGTTACATTGAGGCTTCCAGACTGTCCACAGTCTGTCAGTGGATCTGATCTAGGGTTGCCAACTCCCTGAAAAATAAATAAGGGACACCTCATTGGCAGGGCCAGCCGACCCGGTTGCCTTCACCCTTCCTGGCGTGGTGAATTTCTTTAGCCCTTTTTTGCGTATGTGAAACAATTTTTTGACTATTTAACTCAAACCTAAATTGAATTAGATGCGTATTTCTGAGTGACATGAACACATGCAAAACAAATTATTATTCAACTATTTATTTTTAATACAAAATAATAAAATTAACAGAAAGTGTGAGGAAAAGTTGTTGCTTTGTTGTCTTCTGGTATCTTCTTCACAAGCAACAGTGCCTCGACCAATGAGATGAGAAGGATTCCTGCTGTCAGCTCATTGGTCACAGAGCAGGAGACGGCCTGGGAATAAGTTTACTGTAAATGTTCATATAAAGCATTGTTGGAATAAAAGTATATCAGTTATCCCATATTTACTCTATTACTTAAAAGTATTATCATTGATCTATTTTAGTGTTTGTGGGAACAGATTGTTTGTGCAAAGAGTTGTCTCCTCAGGTATACAGGAGCAAGATGGATCGTCGGAGGACCAGGTGCGAAGGAAAAGGAGTTGGACCTCAACTTACGTAGGAACGGTTGAAAACAGGACGTGCGATCAAAGAGAGGGCTACGTGTGCAGATGAGACTAACAGATTGAGAGGTTGCAGCTGTGTGTCCCCCCTTTCCTGTAGTGCTGCAACCCTTTGTAACTAGAAACCTCCCTAAAGAAATAAAAAGAGAGGAGACGGTTGAACACGCTTCAGAGCGGCATGAGATTGTAACAGCGTGTCTCTGTCCGTTCTCCTCGCGAGTAAGAAATCCAACCCTCTTGTCTTTCTCTTCTTCTTTGTGGTGTTTTGAATGTTTCAGGTTAATTGAACCAGGCATTAACTTTGTGTATAAGACTTTGTATGTCTTAGGCTGGTTGAACCTGACATTTACTTGGTCCTTCGAGCCGGATCCCAACACGCCTGAGGATTCCAGCAGGTGAGGTGGAACTCCAGAAAGACCATGGCCATGGCAAGCTCCGTAGAGTGAGCTTCTGAGACCCTTTCCGGGACTGGTGATCGACCCGCCTGCTGGGATCTGACGGCTGACGGGAGTCCGCGAAGGGAAAGACAACAGTGGTGAGTAGGCCTTTGTTTAAAACTGGCGAATGATTGGGAATCATTGCGCGCAGCAATAAAACTGGTGAATGACTGGGAGTGTGGGAGTCATTGCACGCAGTACAAGCCCTGGATATTCTAGACTCTGGCAGGTAAAAGGAAGCGTGAAGACAGAACTCTAAAAAGCCCTGTAGGAGGGACGCTTAATCACGTGATAAAAGTGAGTGATTGTGAGCGTGAGTGGTGATTAAAATACCACTTGGTATTTTGTCACATACCAAAACAGTAGGACTGTAAGTAGCGAACCTCTTGTGGATGCAAAGGCAAGAACTCTCCACTCGAAAGAGTTGAAGTGAGGGTTACCACAAAAGGTATTTTTAATCGCTACCCTACTGACAAAAACCCAGTTCTTAGAACACCCTAGGTGTTGACAGGACTGGACTAAATTCTTAAAATGGGAAAAGGGGGAAGCAAAATTGATTTTAAAGAAGAACTGCAGTGTAAAGATTGAAAGTTTGTAGAAAAACAGGATCCTGATAAAATTAGGCATCTAAATAAGTGGATAAAAAATTATGGATTTAAAGGCCAGCTAAATACACAAAAAATAGTAGCACTACAAGATGCAATAAAAGAAAAAACTAAAAATAATAAAAAACAAATGAAACAAGAAGGTTATGAAGACGCAGGGTATTGGCTGAAGATAGTGATAAAAAGAGAAGGGGGGAGAGAAAAAATAAGAGAGCAGAACAGGAGAATGTTGAGGAAAAGAGAGCCAAAAAGCTGCTGTTTCACAGGAAGGAGGATGATGAGACAGGGCCAGTGTCAGGGAGGCATAGGAACCTTAGGGAGGAAGAGAGTGAGGATGAAGGAGCTGCTGCAGCATTGGTAGTTGGCACACAAAGAGTGTATCCCCAAGTGCCAACTGAGTCGCCGCCTCAGTACGAGGAAACTCCTTGGCGAGCGACTAGATCAACAGGAGAAGAGCTTACATGGTCAACAAAAATAGGGAAGGTGTATTACATAGGCCTACCAACAGGAACTTTGGAGGAATATGTTAGTCATGCTCTCCATGCAGAGAAAGTTGTTAAAGAAAAGAAAAACAAAAAACCTTTGGAAACTTTCTTCCAAGAAGAGGGAGGAGAGATTTATTACCAAGGAGGGAGAGGCAGAGGAGGCTTTAGAGGTCGAGGTCAAGGCTACCGAAGCCAGAGAGGGAGAGGAACGAGGAGAGGCAGTTTTAGGCACTTAGGATCAGGATGTTGGTGTTGTGGAAAGGAGGGACATTTTGCTCGGGAATGCCCAGAAAAAGGACAGCAATCAGCATGACTAGCTCAAATATCACCTGAACAGGTTTTCCAAGCAGAGCCAGAAAAAGAAACACATTATGATACAGGAGAGATCTTACTTAACTTTCAAGATTTACTCTCCATGGATAAAGTATAACCAGAGGTAACATTATGTGTAAATGGTAAATTTGTTACCTTTTTGTGTGACACTGGTGCGTGCAGGACCACCTGCAGAGAACAAATACCTAACTATGCAGAAATAACAGCACCATTAAGCAAATTAACGTATGAAGATGACTTAAAAAATGACATCTCCACTACGCTGGAATACAGAGGCTGAGGATGCATTTTGTAAGATAAGACAAGTCTTGGTGTCCAGCTCAGTGTTAGCACTACCAGACTACAGTAAACCTTTTGTTCAGATGGTAGATTGTAAAGGTCATTTTATGACCTCAGTATTGGCACAACTACACGGGATAAGATGAAACCGATCGCATACTTCTCATCCAAATTAGATAGTGTGGCATGTGCATTACCTCACTGTGTAAGAGCTGTGATAGCAGCTTCCATGGCCGTAGAATCTAGTGCTACGGTAGTTTTGTTCCACCCTCTTGTTCTGAAAGTGCCACATGCAGTCTCTGTTCTGTAGCTACAAACTAATATGCAGCAGAGTTGGTAGCATTGACTGAAGCATGTAAATTAATGAAAGATAAAGAAGCAACAATTTATACTGACAGTCAATATGCATACGCCACAGTTCATACTTTTGCACAATATTGGAAAAATAGAGGTATGGTGACCTCAACGGGAAAACCAGTAACACATGCTGAACTTTTAACAAACTTACTGCAAGCAGTACAGTTGCCAAAGACGCTAGCTATATGTAAATGTGCAGCACATACGTCCGGAAAAGACATAATATCTCAGGGCAATGCATTTGCAGATGAAACAGCAAAAGCAGCAGCAACAGGCCAGATCAGCGTGTTAGCTGTAGAAGAATGCACAAATCTAGATCAAACAATTTTAAAAGAGATGCAACATCAGAGCCCAGAAGTTGAAAAACGCACTTGGACAAAACATGGAGCAACACTACGGGATGACATTTATGTATGACCAGACAACAAACCTATCCTACCAAAAAATCTATACAAATGGGCAGCAATATTGAGCCATGGTGTTTCACATGTCTCAACAGGAGGGATGGTAGGACAGGTACATCAGTATTACACTACCTATGGCTTTAACTCTTATTCAAAAAATTTTTGTAGAGCATGTTTGACGTGTGCTAGACACAATTCACAGGGGAACCTTAGACCGCGTAGAGGAAAGTTTCCTACGCCACAATAACCATTTCAGGTTATTCATTACCCTACGGCTGTAAAGATAGCTGAAAGATCGACGTGGGTTCATTTGACACACTGTAAGAAGGTCATTTCGGTTGAAAGCTCCGAAAGGGGAGGTGAGCCAAAGTCTGATAATAGGGTGGATCCAGACGTATAGAGGCTGGATAGATCCGAAAGTCAGTGAAGCCTTTACAAAACACCAAACCAAGTAGAGGAGACAAATTTGACCAAAATGACCTCGAGATGGATAAAGGATGCCATCCGTTGCTGGGTGGCAACTATCTTTCTGATACTGATGTTCCTACTTATGTGGTACCTGTGGGAGCCACCAAAAGTAAATCAAAATATAACAATATCGGTGTCAAATCCTACCCAAACAGTGATGCAAAAACCTAAACGTGAAGCTAGGGACAACAAAGATAGCTGTGGTAAGGACCATCAGACGACACAGACTACTCTTGTATTTTGTTCACCGATAAACCAAACTACAATGATTTTCATACCCTATAGTGCTCTTTCTAACAGCGCCGGAGATAGAGGGTCCTCATGGGGAAATAGATGCAATTGGTATGTGACCATAGGCACAGGGTGGGGAGCTTTAATCGGGGAAACTGGATATGATTGGTCCAGTTGGTCAATAGATTCTGCCAAAGCCCACAGGGAAAGGTTCCATATGACTAAGGATAAAGATGGTCTTACTCTGAGGTATAATACTACAGATACAGTGTGCCTTACTGTCTCAATTTGGGCCTATTCCAGTGGAAGAAATCCTAAGTTTGATGCAGCTCTATGTTATAGTAAGCGATCTGCACCCACTGTGTCAGCTACGACCCAGACCAGAGGCGGCCGAATCATGGTTGTCACTGATTTTACTGTAGACAAAGCATTTGGATTCTTTACTGGCATTTCTGGACATTATAACAATTGGTTGTTAATGGTGGAACAAGCTGCAAATATGACAAAACAAGATTGTGTAGTGTGTATGAACCCTAGACCTCTTTTACAGATAATTCCGGCTACAATTCCAAGAAAATGCGTTGTTGAAGTAATGAGTAAGACAAATCCAAGCAGTAACTGTAGCGAATGGGATCGTGTTTTTCCAGTCACAAAAGCGGCTACAAAGAAACCTATATTCTCTAAAAAGGTAGCACCAGGTAACTTTACATGCATTAATATCACTGAAAGTAGGAAACAACTAGGCAATCTTTCACAAGCATGGTGTCAGGAGATAATATCAGTTACTAGTGTTTTCAAACCTGTATCTCGAGGGGATATCTGGTGGTGGTGTGGTGATGATAGATTGTTTGATAAACTACCAGGAAATTTGACGGGATACTGTGCTCTCATAACACTGCTGTTACCGGTATCCATATATCCAATGTCTGCTGAAGATTTAACAGTCAGTTTGCCTATCCTCATGTCTCAGCAGTGGCAGCGTAAGAAAAGATCTCTAGCCTGGCAGGGAGCAAGTGATCCCACTTACATAGATGCAATCAGAGTTCCACGCGGTGTTCCAGATGAATACAAATTGGTAGATCAGGTAGCAGCAGGATTTGAATCCACAGTTTGCTGGTGGTGTACAACTAACATGAACGTAGACAGGATCAATTACATCCACTACAACGTTCAAAAATTAGGCAATTGGACACAAAGTGGTTTTGAAGCAGTTCATGATCAGTTGGCCGCAACTTCCCTTATGGCTTTTCAAAATAGGATAGCGCTTGATATGCTACTGGCCGAGAAGGGGGGTGTTTGTGCAATGTTTGGAGAACAGTGCTGCACTTTCATTCCCAATAACACCGCTGCTGATGGCAGCTTGACAAAGGCCATAGAAGGGCTTCGGACTCTTAATCGCAAAATGAAGGAACATTCTGGTGTCAATACCACTATGTGGGATTCTTGGATGGAGGCCTTTGGGAAGTATAAAGCCCTAGTTTCCTCTATTTTGATCTCTATGGCGGTTTTTGCCGCAATTCTAACCTTGTGTGGGTGTTGTTGTATACCTTGTCTGCGTGCCTTGATTAACCGTCTCATCACCACAGCTATCTCACCCATGGAACACAGAGTGGAACAGATGTATCCTTTACTTGGCGGTGAAGTCCATAGTGAAGACGAGGACTGTGACAATGACGAAGAGTCTGAGTATAATCTGCCTGACTTGTTTCCTGATCCGGGTGATTATAACTAAGATGCCGACTAAGTACCTTTGAGTGTAAACGTGTTTGTGCTCATGAAAATGATCTTGCAGCTGAAAATCGAATTAGAAGTGGCTGACTTAAAGTGATATGAGAATTTGAGCAAATATGTGATAAACAGGAGGGAAATGTTGGAATAAAAGTATATCAGTTATCCCATATTTACTCTATTACTTAAAAGTATTATCATTGATCTATTTTAGTGTTTGTGGGAACAGATTGTTTGTGCAAAGAGTTGTCTCCTCAGGTATACAGGAGCAAGATGGATCGTCGGAGGACCAGGTGCGAAGGAAAAGGAGTTGGACCTCAACTTACGTAGGAACGGTTGAAAACAGGACGTGCGATCAAAGAGAGGGCTACGTGTGCAGATGAGACTTATAGATTGAGAGGTTGCAGCTGTGTGTCCCCCCTTTCCTGTAGTGCTGCAACCCTTTGTAACTAGAAACCTCCCTAATGAAATAAAAAGAGAGGAGACGGTTGAACACGCTTCAGAGCGGCATGAGATTGTAACAGCGTGTCTCTGTCCGTTCTCCTCGCGAGTAAGAAATCTAACCCTCTTGTCTTTCTCTTCTTCTTTGTGGTGTTTTGAATGTTTCAGGTTAATTGAACCAGGCATTAACTTTGTGTATAAGACTTTGTATGTCTTAGGCTGGTTGAACCTGACAAGCATCCTGTTATTCATTCATTCCATTGACATTTTACAATTTATGAACCATATTTCACCATTTTATAAACATGGTGAAATATTTCCATGTGGAGGATACAGGACTGACTCAACTTTAGTTGTTCAGCACAAACACAATGAACAAACAATCAGGTTGAATTCTTTTCACCATCAAGTCATCACGAAGATGTTCTCAGGGTTTTATCTGTCAAACTAAACTCTGACCTTTGTGTGTTTCAGATATCTTTAACAAGTCAGACTTCTACAGTTCTGCTCTTATATATTCAGACCTCTGAGCATTTCCTGCTTCAACTCTTCTCTACAGCAACAAGACAGGAAACAAATAGAAAGAAAGACGTAAAAACAAGACCACGTGACTCGACTTCTCTCCTTAAAATGAAATGTTGAACTCAGTCAATAAAATGCTCCATTGATGGGTCAGTCTCTGTGTGGGATGATCAGTAGTTTACGGTGGCTCATGTTGATCTTAACAAGCTTTAGATAGATGTTGATGTGGAGCCACTTCACTGACTTCAGGATTATTCTGTACTCTAGAAACAGCCTTCAATATCCTCTCATCATTGTAATGTGAGGACTCAGAGGCTGCTTCAGCTAAACTAACTTACTGATGGAGAGAATAATAAGACAGAGAAATAGAAAGAAAAGAGTCAATAACTAGAAGAACAGCTTTAAACAGCTGGAGAACATCTGGGACTAAATACAACTGACTGTGATGTTTGCAGTGAACAAGTGGAACACTGTTTGAAGAAGAATGAGAATGTCTGAAGAACTAAACTACTAATCTCCACTGATTGATTCTGTTAATGATAAGGACTCACTTAGCCTTTCTGCAGTTCCTCACAGCTGGGATCAGTCTCCGTCGTCCCTCCTCTGATGTTCTGTACTGATACGGGCTGAAATCCTCCAGAACCTCCTCTGACATCTGCAGCATGTAGGCCAGAGCTGAGCAGTGGATCTCAGAGATATACTCTGATCTGTTCTCTGACTGCAGGAGCTCTTGGATCTCCTGATGAACTGAGAGGTCGTTCATTTCCATCAGACAGTGGAAGGTGTTGATGCTTCTGTCAGGAGAGATTCTATTAGTGTTGACCTTCTTCAGCTTGTTGATGGTTCTCTGGATGATTTCTGGGCTGTTCTCTGTCTGACCCAGCAGACCTCCTAAGAGTCTCTGGTTGGACTCCAGAGAGAGGCCATGAAGGAAGCGAACTAACAGGTCCAGGTGACCATTTTTACTCTTCAGTGATTTAATCATGACTCTGTTCAGAAATTCATCCAGAGGTGAGTTCTTGTAGTTTCTTCCCAGGAAGTCCTTCAGCACCTCTGTCTTCCTGTTGGTGTAACAGTGGATCATGTAGACTGCAGCCAGGAATTCCTGAACGCTCAGATGGACGAAGCAGAACACCTTGTCCTGGTACAGTCCTCTCTCCTCTTTAAAGATCTGTGTCAACACTCCTGAGTACACTGAGGCTGTTCTGATATCGATGCCACACTCTGTCAGGTCTGATTCATAGAAGATCAGGTTTCCTTTCAGCAGCTGATCAAAAGCCAGTTTTCCCAGAGATTCAATCATCTTCCTGGTCTCTGGACTCCAGTGTGGATCTGTCTCAGCTCCTCCATCATACTTGACCTTCTTCACTTTGGTCTGAATCACCAGGAAGTGGATGTACATCTCAGTCAGGGTCTTGGGCAGCTCTACTCCCTCTCTGGTTTCCAGCACATCCTCCAGAACTGTAGCAGTGATCCAGCAGAAGACTGGGATGTGACACATGATGTGGAGGCTTCGTGATGTCTTGATGTGGGAGATGATCCTGCTGGCCTGCTCCTCATCTCTGAATCTCTTCCTGAAGTACTCCTCCTTCTGGGGGTCAGTGAACCCTCTGACCTCTGTCACCATGTCAACACACTCAGGAGGGATCTGATTGGCTGCTGCAGGTCGTGTGGTTATCCAGAGGCGAGCAGAGGGAAGTACTTTCCCCCTGATGAGGTTTGTCAGCAGCACATTCACTGAGGTGGACTCTGTAACATCAGTCAGGATCTCAGTCTTGTGGAAGTCCAGAGGAAGTCGACACTCATCCAGACCGCCAAAGATGAACACAACCTGGAACTCTTCAAAGCTGCAGATTCCTGCTTCTTTGGTTTCAGGAAAGAAGTGATGAACAAGTTCCACCAAGCTGAACTTTCTCTCTTTCAACACATTCAGCTCTCTGAAAGTCAATGGAAATATGAAGAGGATATCCTGGTTGGCTTTGTCTTCAGCCCAGTCCAGAGTGAACTTCTGTGTTAAGACTGTTTTCCCAATGCCAGCCACTCCCTTTGTCATTACTCTTCTGATTGGTCCATGTCTTCCAGGTGAGGCTTTAAAGAGGTCTTCTTGTCTGATGGTTGTTTCTGGTCTGTGTGGTTTCCTGGATGCTGTTTCAATCTGTCTGACCTCATGTTCATCATTAATCTCTGCGGTCCCTCCATCTGTGATGTAGAGCTCTGTGAAGATCTCATTCAGAAGGGTTGAGTTTCCTGCTTTAGCAATCCCCTCAAACACACACTGGAACTTCTCCTTCAGAGTAGATTTAATTTTACGTCCACAAACTGGAACAACAAGTCCTGAATGAAGAAACAAGAAATAAGATGAATGAATAAACTCTCCAGTAAATATTCCAACATGTCATTGCTCTAAAGAATGAGTGTGTGAATATATCTTGGTTCATCTCTGGAGACATTAGTAAATGTCCCATTTCTCCAGCAGCTTCAATGTTTAGAGAAATCCTCTTACTGCTCTGCAGACAGTCAGCCAGCTCCTCCTGCTTCATTCTCCTCAGGAAGTTCATTGTGATCTTCACAAATAAATCTCTGCTGCTCCTCCTCTGCTCTTCATCCTCACCCTCCAACACCTCCTCATCCTCCCTCTGACTCTCTGAGCATTCTGGGTAATCTGGACTCAGAACCTTCTGGATCTTCTTCAGCTCCTTCTTCACAAAAGTGATGATGTTGTCCTCCAGCAGCTGGAACAGAATACCATATGAATGACACAAGCAGACTGAAATCATGGACAAACATCAGATCCATGTTGGACACACTGACAATCCACTGGTCTACAAAGTGCAGCATGGAGATGATGGAAAGTAGTTGTTGTACATGTACAGACCAGAAAGATGGAGTCCAGCTGTGTCTGATGCTGCTGGGCAGACTGACCACTGAGAACCTCTGAGCTCTGCTGGTGGACTCTGTGGACCAATCATCAACAATTAGCTCTCATCATGTCTGTCCACACAGAGACAAACACAAGGTAAATGTCCCTGGAGTGATATGTGGATGTGAAGAGTGAATCAGATGAGTCTCTGTAGTGGTAAAGGTTTACTAGTCCTGCTGATCCCACTGACCATCAACAGCTCAGTCTTCAGCTGTTTCATAAAGCTTTGCCTCCCTGATGAATCAGCTGGAGAAGGAACCCAGAGCCAGAGACTGAAGACTGTAAAACGTCCACCAGTCCACAGTGAGTGACTGACAGGCCATTATCAGCCACACAGAAAACAAAGCAGACAGAAACATTAAGAAACCTCAGACTCTCTGACTGATCATGTCAGAGATGATAATCCTAGCGAGGCACATGTTCTTCACCTCAGAGCCATCAGCTGTTTCTTTGTCTCCTCAAACATATTTCACTATTTTAACTTTGGACACTTAGAAACAAAGTGTCTACACAAAATAGCCTGGATGTCCTTCCCCCCAACTCATCCTGAGTTTATCTTCTCTACGACTCAAGCAAGGTCTTCAGGTCAGGACTCAGCTGTCCACCTACACCTGAAGGACAAGGGACAACAATGTCCACATGTTCTGAACATCTGAGGAGTCTCCGGACATTAATGGATCATCAGAGAACCACCAGGTTCATCAGAACAGGTTCCTCCAGGTCCAGGTGCAGGTCCAGGTGAGTATCAGGTCATTAAAAGACTCTCGTCCACTTCTTCTGCAGCGTTACAGCTGATGAGTTTCATCTGTGTCTCTACCATGAAGAAGACCTGCAGGCCGAGGCCTCAGACGTGGAGCTGCTGACTCTCTTCCTCAATGTTTCATACTAATGTGCAGACTGTGTCTATATGAACTCTGGTTAGCTTAGCATTAGTTTAGCTCCTCCTCTCCTCAGACACATCTCATCTTCTCTCTCACTGGTCCACAGCCAAACAGAATGAAGACTTGTCTCCATGGAAACAGACTGAACAGCTGATTAAAGACTGAAGACACGACTCTGCTTCAAAGATCAGTCTCTTATCTGTCTCCTCCTCTAAGGCCTGACACTTACTGTGTCGGCCATTTTAGAAGATCTTTGTAAAATAAGCAAGAATTCAGCAAGTTACTCAAACCATGTGACTTGTATAAAGTTAGTGATTGTTCTACTGTATATCTATATGTTGTTTATCTTCTTCTTCCAGTGTGTCTATGTTGTTTAAGATCAACATCTGTTTATCTTCTGAGGAAACATCTACAACATCTAAGCAGCAGAGATGAAACAGACATGAGCAAGTCAATGTTTATTTATCCTCAGCTCCTCAAGTCAGACACATTTACTGACACTTTACCTCTCTGGAGTAGAACCACATCCCCCTTTAAAATCTTCAAAAAACTTCTTTGACCGGTCACTCTTCAAGGACACATAGCTGCTTCCAGGTCCAGGTACAGGTCCCTCCAGTGTGTCCTCTCTCTGGTCCATGCTGCTGAAACACTAATCATTCATGGTGTAAACAGATCAGCTGATCCTCCACTGATTGGCTCTTATTCATCAGCTGCTGTACTTCTACTATCCGTCCACTAGATGGAGCCATCATGATCAACGTATATATTTTATATTATCTTCCAGCTCATAGACTTTCTATATTTTATACAGACATTAAATATCTTGTATATATTTTTAGACACATTCTTCATATACTAGTAAACCTTCTGTTCATTTATTCCTTTTGTATTCTGTCTTGTAACATTGTGGTGTCTTGTCAGCAGATATGTAGCACAGTGGGACCAGGAGAAACACAATCTCACACTAATATGTTTTCATTCATATACTGAGGAGGTGACAAGAAACACCACTTGAGTCTTTAATAGATTTACCTTCTAGATAGAAAACTCTAGATATCAGACATAGATTTACATATGAACACAACATATCTCATGTCCATTTCATGTTTTAAACTCTTCTATATTCTAGATAGAAATGTGTATATCATGTAGAAAGCGTCTCTATGTTGAACTGGAGTAAAAGTACTTAGTTAATTTCAACGCTTCCCGTTAGAAAAGCAGATCAAACTTCTAGAGACAGATTTCAAATCAAAGACTGTGTCATGGATGGAAATAATCAAATAAGTTGAAATCATATTTAGGAAGCAGGTCTCGCGCTGATCACGCAGAGACTATAAATGGCGGATCAGTTTCATACTAGTCCTCCTCCAGACTCTGGACTTTCAGCTCTGACTCAGATTAACGTGAATTTATGGAGCTGCAGATTTCTGCTGCTTCTGTTGGAGCTGAGCTGCTGACATCTGATGTTAACCAAGAAAACATTCAAAACTGCTTCATTACCTTCAGACGGAGTTTGACACGGAGAGAAAAATATCTGCGACACGATCCTGGTGAAAGAGAAACTAAACTGAAACCAGGAAACTACCTGCCAGGTGTTTGGAGGAGGAGTCAACACAAACGTTTCATGACTCAGATTAAAAGTCTGAAGATTTCTTCAAATCAATCAATAAATAATGTTTTGTGTAATGGACTAAAAACTAAATAATATTCCAGGTTGTATGAAGATGACGGAGCTCTCAGCTGGACTCCAACCCGGTCCTGAATGTTTGTGGATGTTTAGTGTGAGTTCAGCCTCTTAACGTGTTGTCTTCGTGTTCACTGAACCTTCTGTCCTCCCGCCTCAAACTGACTGTGTAATAAACTTATGAGTTGATTCTAAAATGATGAGAGTTCTTGTTGTTTCAACCTTTGCTCATTTATTGACAGAGTGCTCTTTGAACACACTTCTCAACCATAACAGAACTAACGGAAAACGTGCATGCCTCGTACGACCGTAACTGTCGCAACACATCTGTCTAAAACACATTCTCTGACATATTTTTATTTTTTTTAACATCATCCTTGTTAATGCCTACAAACATCAACTCTTCAATCACATCACAGTAAATTCCCCTTATGGTCTGGAACCATTATTATCCATTAGCCATTAATAGCCCTATCAACAAACAACTTTATATTGGATCAATACAATATCAGATTCCCTTTTGAACAACTTCAACATAAAGTCCTTTACAGATCCAGTCTCTGGACAGGTTTAACAACTCTACCAGACCTGGTTTGAGACAGTCCATTAGGGGTCACCTTTGGACCAGGAGAGCTCCATCCTGGGCTGGCCTGAGTATCTGGTGGATTTGGTTTTGTAGTGGTTTTGCCTGGGGGCTCCACATCAGGCAGTGCTTGGAGATGGCGGCGGTTTGGCCTGTACAGGGCTCCTTGCTCTGGAACAATGACATATGATCTCTCAGTGGTGCTCTCCCCAGCCACTTCTGCAGGTGTGGACCAAGTCTTTTGATTGTCCAGCCTAGTGAGAACAGGGCCTCCTGGCTGCAGTGGTGTGAGCGCTTTCACACCATGTGGCTTATTGTAGTGGAAAGCTTGCTTACTCTTCTCCACAGCATCCTTATGTCTGACGTGCTGCCGCTTTGGCCATTTTGGTTGCAGGGTTTTAGACAGAGTGGGTAAAGTTGTTCAGATTTTCCTGCCCATTAATAGTTCAGCCGGACTGACACCAGTGCTGCTGTGCGGTGAGGATCTGTAGACCATAAGAGCCAGTAGTGGATCTTTTTGTCTCAGTGTTCTTTGGGCTGTTTGCACTGCACGTTCAGCATGGCCATTGCCCTGTGGGTTGTGGGGGCTAGAGGTCACATGATGCTTAAAGTCCATCTCACGGGCAAAGTTTCTGAAAACGTCACTGCTGAACTGTGGCCCGTTGTCACTGACAACCTCTTCCTGTATTCCATACCAGGCAAAAGTAGCTTTCAGCTTTAAAGTCACCTGTGCACTTGTAGTGGTTGGCATATGGAGTATCTCCAGGTATCTGGAATAGTAGAAAGTTCTCTTCTTCATGTTGACAGAGATCTATGCTGATGTTCCTCCACGGCCTGTCTGGGAGGGCTGTTGACAGGAGAGCTTCTCTGTTCTGTGCTCTCCTATGCTCCAGACACTACATGCACTTCTCCACTTTGTGTGTGATTTGTGAAGCTATGCCAGGCCACCACACTCAAGTGTTTGCTCTCATTCTGCATTTGTTAAGTCCTTGATGACCATCATGTATTGGCTCTAACATCTCTGGTCTCATTGACCCTGGTATCACTATCCTGCTCCCTCTGAGTACCAACCCATCATGCACAGACACTTCATTTCAGCTCTGTGTGTGTTTCATGTGTTCTGGCCACCAATTCTTAATGGACCTGATTACCACTTGGAGTTGCTCATGGGCGGCTGCCTTTAACAGAGGTATGGGGACTCAGCGTACTGTGGCCACTGCATAGGGTTGAGTGTTATCTTGCAGTGTCATTTCCACAGGCTGTGTTTTCAGTCGGCCAAACTCCTGTTCACTGGTCCTGATCTCATACACTGGCTTTATTAGCCCCGTTGCTAAAGATGCTGGCCGGCTGAGCAGCTTGTTCACATTCTCACCTCTAATAACATAGAGCCTGAACGTGGATGTTCTGCCCTTGTATACAGTCTGTGTGACAAACTGCCCCAAACAGTTCAGACCACCTCCTGGACCACTCAGGATTGTCTTTGCTTTGTGTAGGACAGTGACAGCCTTAGCTCCTCATTTACATCATTATTAGATTCAATTGTCTTTTCTCAGAATGGAAACAGATCAACTCACTGTTTTAATCACACCTTAGATCTTGTCCTAACATAGAAACTGAAGGTTTAACAGTATTTACTCATAACCCTCTTTTGTCTGATCATTTCCTCTGAACATTTGAATTTACAGCAATGGATTACACAGGAACTGGAAAGACATTTCATTCCAGTAGATGTTTATCTGATGATGCTGTAACTAGATATAAGGAGTTCATTCCTTCTTTATTTACCTCAGTGCCATGTGTCAATGATGTGGACGACAGCAACCACAGTTTAACTCCTGCACTAACAGATTATTTTGTTGATGGCTCTGCAGCATCTCTTAGTTCAACTCTAAACTTAGTTGCTCCTCTGATAAAGAAGGTGATGAATGGGAGGAGGCTAGCTCCCTGGTATCATTCACAGCTGATCAGTTCAAAGCAGACAGTCTGAAAGATGGAAAGAATCTGTCATTCCACTAATTCTGAAGAAGCTCACATAGCCTGGAAAGATAGTTGAACAACTTCTAAAAAACTCTCTGTAATATTAGAACAGCATATTATTCATCATTAATAGAAGAAAACAAGAACAAGCCCAGATTTGTTTTCAGCTCTGTAGCCAGGCTGACAAAGAGCCACAGCTCTGTTGAGCCATCTATTCCTTTAGCCCTCAGTAGTAATGACTTCATCAGCTTCTTTACTGAGAAAATTGTTGGCATTAGAGAAAACATTCAAGGCATCCTTCCTCCAGCTGCCAAAGATGGAAGTACAGTGACATTAGAAACTTCTGGAAGACCTAATCAACATCTGGAATCCTTCTCTCCAGAAGATCTTTCTGAGCTCTCTTCAACAATTACAGCATCTAAACCATCAACTTGTCTTCTAGATCCAATCCCGACTAATTAACACCTCCATACTGAACCAGATACATTGATCTTTATTAACAGGATATGTGCCTCAGTCTTGTTACGACTCCTTAGATGTTTTAAGGGCAAGGAGACATAAACACAACAATCAGAAGAAATGATGCCAGAGTTTGTGTGGGGAAGAAAAGAAAAATGCTTTATTAACCAAGCAACACTACTAATACAAAAACACAATGGTGGAGGAGTGTGGGACGGTGTGGTTGTGTCAGATAATCAGAACAACATACAACAACACTAGGCCTATACTGAGGCTACAACTGAAACACAACACAAACCTGACTCTCTGATCTAGAAATGGAGCTGAACACAAAGAAATACAAAAATGGCACCAACCCTAAAACCTAGTGTGTATGTACAAGGAAGTACTACGAGAATGAGAACATGTATAGAGTATTAAATCAAATCAAAGTTTATTTATATGGCACTTTTCATACATAAAAGCAAAACAAAGTGTCTCAGAGGCTAAAAACAACAAGGACAAAAACCCAAACACCAAGGTGCAGAGCCACCCGGGCCAGAGCCGCCCACAGGACAGCAGCGTTTCCTCAGCGTTCTCACCGGGGCCTCCTGCTGGTTAAAACTGGTGGTGTTAAAAAACACACAGTAGTGGTCAGACACAGCCAAGTCCACAACAGCGGACACACCCATGGACAGGCCATAGGTTATGACCAGGTCCAGGGTGTGCCCCCCCCCCCCCCTGCTGTGGGTCGGCTGTGTGACATGCTGTTTAAAATCCAAACAGTTGAAGAGGTTTATAAATTCTCTGGATACTGGGTCAGAGGTGTTGTAGGTGGTGTGAATGATTGATAAGAATTCAGAGAGTTCACTGCACTGATAAAAGAGGTGGAGTACTGGGGGGGGGGGGGGGGGGGGGTGTCTGTAGACCGTTATGCAGAGAGTAGGAGGGCTGCTAAAAACAAAGGCATGATGCTCAAATGATGAGTAGCTGTTAAAAGGAACTTCATTTGAGGACATTGTGGTTCTTGTTATGGATGCAGTTCCTCCAGCTTTTTTGGGGTGGGGGTGAGTGAGGGGCAGAGGGTCTGTGTGCACATGTTTTAACAGTGAGTCAGGAGGTGGCTGAGGTGCAGGACTGGACAGTCAGGTTGATGTTAACTGATAAAAGCCGTGAACCCTCCTGATTTGGGTGGAGGCCGTCCCGTTTAAAAAGTTGAGGCCTGTCTAAAAAAGCGGCAAAACTGTCAACAAACAGGATCCCTTTGGTCAGGCAGTATCCCTTTAGCCACAGGTGCAGCTGACGAAGGCGGCTGGTGGTGACGTCACCATACCGAGGTGAGGGAAGCGGACCAGTGATAATTGGCCGCTTCCCCGTGTCCAGCAGGCGATCCACCAGGGAGACGAAAATCCTGTTTGAGGACCTCTGACTGGTGATTTTTGAGGTCGTTGATGCCGGCCTCCAGGACCAGCGTGGAGGTCGAGTTGTGCTGTGCACTCAGCTGGAGGGCAGAGGACCTGGCTGACGCAGGCTCCAGGGAGGCAGAAGGTCTGGCCACCGTGCACCGCCACGTGCCTGACCATGGAGGTCCTGATAACCAGCACGGAGGGGATGCGCCGCTCCGCTTGCTGCCTGGAGATGGGGCGGAGGTGGGACGGAGCCTGACGTTCGTGTTAGTGGTGCCGGGCCACGGTTGCTCCTGGCCGAGGTGGAGGGGAGGGGTCGGGCTGGACCAGAGGACCCCGGATCCTGGACTGGTGAGAGCCACGACCAGCTGGATGGACAGGTCCCGGGGGCAACCTGGACAAAGCACCCACGGGGGGGAAATCCTGCAGGCTTAGGATGTCAGACCTGTTATCCAGTGGCAGATCTGGAGGAGGAGGAGGGGATGGACGAGCCCCAGCGCCCCTGTGCACCACTGACAAGGATTCCCTCAGCTTCAGTGGAGTCAAGCTCACCAGAGCCTTCCCTCCATCCTCCTGGATGAAGCACTGCGACTCCACGGGACGTAGGCAGGAGGTGGAGGGTGCCGATGTCTTGGGCTTGGCTCCCTAGTGCTGGTGCCGGAGTTCCGGTGGTGATAAAGCCAGCCAGGAGTCTCCAGGAACAGTAGTGATGGACACACGTGCCCAGGTGTTAAGAATTGCATTGATTACAGGCTTCAGGTTTTCCTCATCATCTGACTTCCTGGCTGACGCTAAAGTTGGCCGCTAGGTGGCAGCAAAGAATCTAACTGTCATTTACATACCTTAAAGAAGAAATGCACATTTTCTACCAGTTTGTGGCGTCGTCTCCAGCTTTGAGTGAAGTGTGTTTGATGTATAGATTAATTATTAAAGATAAAAATGAAAATGTTAAAGATGACTGGTTGTTTATTCAAAGACAAAACGTCTGCAAGTTTCATTTTCTCAGTCAGAGCGAGTAGAAACTGTAGAAATGTTTTGTCCAGGAAGCTGTAAAATGAGAAGTGATCACCTGTCATCACCTGTCAACCATCTTTTCTTCTATTTAATAAAACATAGATGTAGACTTTAAATCACTTTGTTTTCTTTAACATCTGAACCGACACTGAGCAAAGTCAAACCCATGAGCTTCTAGGAGATGACCTACTATAATATACGGTTTTTATATCATACTATACTAGGAGGGTTTTCTATTTCCTCCTTTACATTTCAAACTAATAACTAATATAGAATGTTGTTTTTGAAGACAGACACAGATTGCACATTAACCCTCTGGAGTCGATGGTGCGTTCAAATCACATGAACGATTTCAGACGACGCTGCATCAGTCTCCGTTTCAACTTTTATAGAAATTGCCGACTTCAAACTACAGACCAGTTTTTAAACTGTGTTGATAGATGTGTCTCCCTCTGGTGGTGAAACGATGAACTGCATGAAGTCAGTTTAATGATCCAAACACAGAGAAACTATGATGATCACTGCCCTCCAGTCGTCACTGTCACTAACTACAACTGTCCACATCCCATAATACTGATATTCATTGACTGCAGTATTTTAGCTCTAATGATCATCAGGCTGATAATGAACACATATTATTACACTGATAGACTAACTGATGAGTGTTCACTGTTGAATTTAATATCAAAAGAAGAAAATGTATTTTGAATAGATTCTTAGTTCATTAGTGTATGGTACCAAACCATTGGAGCATGTTGGAGCCCATTTGGATCCAGTTGTCAGTGTCTTAACAGTACTCACAGTTCCTGGGATGCAGAGTGCTGTTAGATATAGTTTGGTAAACCCTCCTTCAGCAGTGTCCCGTCACTGTGGTGTAGAAACACGTCCTCAGGCTCCGTCCACGTTCAGAAGCATCCAGTAGGTTCTCAGCAGCTTGGTGCAGAAAGTGTTTCCCAACAACAAGTCTCTCATACTGTTAGCATGAGGAGCTGACTAGCATCAGTCCTCAGTGTGGTCCCGGTTTAGCATCAATTAAGTAGAATTCCAGACAGAAAAGGCTCCACTGAACTTCCAGTCTCTCCAACAAACAAATACACTAGGTCGTTCAGGCAGACACGGAACTAAATCACACTAACTTAAATAAATATAGATTATTGAACTAAGTTTTAGAGGTGACTTTGTGTCTCGCGCCGTCTCTTTCCTCTCAGTCCCACCCACCTGGTTACCAGGTAGGTTAACTTGAACATCACTGATTGGCTAATCAAACAGATTGACACCTGTCCATACCACAAGAAAATGGTGCATTCAGGAACCATGTTGAACATAGGACATTCCAGATACTTAATGAACCTTCCTAAATACCAGTAGTCTTCTATGTACTTTGCAGATTCATGCTGCGGGCCAGATTATTCAATTCAGTTTTATACATAAAGCGTCTATAACAATACAAATTGTCTCAAGATGTTTTACAAAACCCGGCCTGAAACCTCCAGAGCAGCCTGAAGGAGACGGTGGCAGGAAAAACTCCCTTTAACAGGAAGAAACCTTGAACAGAACTCAGGTCATATGGAGGAACCCATCTGCCTAAGGCCAGCCGGGTAGAGACAGAAAAGAGATATCCTCTCCCTTTTAACAGGAAGATACCTTGAACAGAAACTTAGACATGTGTCTGAATCATTCATGAGGGACTGGACTTGATTTGTTGGAGCTCTGTGAAGAGTTGAAGTGCAGCTCTGTTGATGGACTTAAATGGAGACCATGTGGATGAAGCTCTCCTCTCCACCTCCCAGTAACATGGTCCAGTCAGAGTCTGCTTCAACCTCTGGATCATCAGGACACAGCTCATCCTCTCACAACACACACCGTCCTGTTTACCACTATGACTCCCACCTGTAGAGAGGAGGAGAAAGAAGAGAGGAGGTAAAGGAGAGTTTCCAGAGTCTCCCTTCATCATCACATCCAGTAGAAAGAGCAGCAGGGACTTCAGTCCTGTTCAGAGTAGCAATGGAGCAGCTGTGGAGCTCAGCCAGCTTCCTTTCAGCTTCATGTTAACATGTTGGAGTGAACACACACAGACCTGCAGAGACTTTTAGCATCAAGTCTGTTTCTTCTGCAGATTTCACTAATAAACTGCTGAGAGTCCTGAACGCTTCATTACTGCACCAACACTTTAGTGATGGGTTTACTGCTGCTCCATTTAAACAAAGATCAGCTGACTAATAAACATGGAGGCTGTCATTGAAGAGATCTGATCAAACTAATGACACATGTGATGACTCTGCTCATGGTTATTAAATGTAATGCTGGTTCTGTGATGTGCAGGCTTCAGTCAGACTGATCTCAGAGCTGTGATCAGTTGGTCATCAGATTTGATGAATGACCACCACTGTCTCTATACATCTTGGAAGGCTGTATAACAACAACAGTCGTCTTCACATCAACTCAAACACATGATCACAACGAGCTTCTGGCTCATCTGATTGGCTGACTGTTGTCTCTCTCTCTGTCTTTCTGTCCAATCCTGAAGCCTGTCTCCATTCTCCTCCCACAGCTTCACTGAGAAGCTGCAGGTTTACAAGAAACTTTGATACGAACTGTGTTTAGGACAATACTGATGAAAGCAGCATGGACTGACTTGGAACCCTCTACTCACATCAGAGTCTCCAGTTTATAGTCTGCACTCTTCACAAGATCAAGAAGCTGCATCACATCTGAATCCTTCAGGTTGTTGAAGCTCAGGTCCAGATGTTTCAGATGGGAGGGGTTGGACTTCAGAGCTGAGACCAGAGAATAACAGCTGATCTCTGACAAACTGCAGCTCCACAATCTGAAAGAAGAATAAATGATGAAATGACTGATGATCAATCAGATGTGTGGAGGTTTTAAATGTGTTCTCATTAATGTGTGTGTTGACCAGGAATGAAGCTCAACATTATACAGTTATTTAAATGAGTTTGTATTTGTCAAGGTTCCATTCTTGGCCCTATTCTGTTTTCATTATACATGCTACAACTTGGGTTAATTATAGCCAGGCACAACTTATCTTTTCACTGTTGCGCAGATGATCTGCAAATCTATCTGCCACTGAAGCCTGGTAATGCATGCAGCACTTTAGTCGACTGCATTGCAGACATTAAGCAGTGGTTTGCCCAAAATGTTTTCCACTTAAACCAAGATAAAACAGAATATATTGTGTTTGGAGAGTCTGTGTCAAATGGATTTGGCACCTGGCCTTCAACTCCCAGTCAAACTGTAAGAAATGTAGGAGTGATTTTTGACACTTCTATGAAATTTGACAAACAAATTGACAATGTTGTGAAGTCAAGCTTTTTTTTAGCTGCGTCTTCTGGCTAAAGTGAAAACTTTTTTAAACCGTCACAACCTCCAACCAGTGTTGTTTTTGGCGGCCATTTTAGATTTAGTCTTAGTCTTAGTCTTTTGGACGAAAATGCTTATTAGTTTTAGTCACATTTTTGTCATTTCTATATGTGATGGTTTTAGTCTAGTTTTAGACGACGAAAACTCAAAAAGGTTTTAGTCTAGTTTTAGTCGACGAAAACTCGAAAAGGTTTTAGTCTAGTTTTAGTCAATTTTAGTTAAAAGAAAAAAAGAAAGTATTTTCACCAATAATTACAATAACAACGGAATGGTTTTAGACAGACAAGTTTTCCACCCAACAGCAAATACTTTCTGATCTACTATAAGGATTATGCATTACACACAGATAAAATGGTAACAGTGTATATATAGTCATATTAATTGGTGCTACAGTGTTAAAAACTCTATCCATCTTTGTTTTTTATTTTTATCAAGAAAAACTGGTGCACTGCACCTTTACAAAAAATAGCGCTGTCTCTTCAAGTAGTCTTGAGTTGTTGTTGAAGTTGTGTGTGGCTGTGGATGTGTGCCGCTAAACTGAGGGCATGTTGCAAATATAAAGTAAAAATAAATAAAGATGAACGTTTGTCTTGCTGTTTGTTTTGGAGTTGCAACAGATAAATGTTTTAGACTAACATCTAAAAAAAGTTTTCAGTGGCACGCGATCTACCCTCACTACCTTCGCGATCTTCCGGTCGATCGCGATCGACGTAATGAGCACCCCTGCCATAGATCATCTCGTCGTTTCTGACCACCAAGGCCCTTGCCGCTGCCACTCAGGTCCATCATTTAGTGTGACTGTGACGGCAGGCGTGTTTGTGCAGAATGTGCACAGATGCTGGTGTGATGCCATGTGGTGGGCGTGACCAAACAAGGATAGGATGCATCACCATTGCTGATACTTTTTAGCTTTTGACAGACAACAGGCAGAAATGTCATGCATTTTGAACGTCTGACAGACCACCCACAACATACTGTCATGAACAAAAGGGGTGTCAACATAATAATTTCGTCATCGTCATTGTTGACGAAAACACCCACTAACATTTTCGTCCAGTCTCGTCTCGTCAACGAAAGCTTACAAACGTCTAGTCATGTTTTCGTCATCAAAGAGCCATGTTTAGCTCGTCATCGTCTCGTTATCGTCATGAAAAAAAGGGGCGTCAACGAAATAATTTCGTCGTCGTCGACGAAAACAACACTGCCTCCAACAAGCTATTCACGCTCTAATAAGTTCCAGACTGGACTACTGCAATGTCCTGTATACTGGTGTCTCCCAGTCCTCTGTTGGCCACCTTCAACTTGTGCAAAATGCAGCTGCCCGTCTTTTAACTAGCACTAAGAGAAGAGAGCACATCATTCCTGTCCTCTATTCCCTCCATTGTCCATTTTAGAATTGATTTTAAACTTTTAATGTTTGTTTTTAAAGCTCTTAACGGCCTCACCCCATCTTATTTGTCTGACATGTTGACTGTGAGTGTGGTAGGGCTTTGAGGTCGTCAAACCAACTCTTGCTGGAAGTGCCCAGGTCAAACCTTAAACACTGGGGTGACCGAGCCTTTTCAATTGTTGCACCTATAGGCTCTGGAATAAGCTCCCCAGTGACATGTGTCTCATTACTGACCTGGGCCTTTTTAAATCAAAACTTAAAACGTATCTATTTAAAATGGCTTTTAGTACCCGGTAGTGGGGTGACACTTTTATATTTATTTATTTTTATTCTATTTTATATTACTTTTTATCCTCTCATTTATTGTTTTTATTTATTTTTTTAGCTTTCTTTTACTAATGCACTTGTTTTCTGGTGTGTTTTTTAATCGTTGTTTGATCTTTTGTAAAGCACTTTGGTTCACCTGTGAGTCGTTGTAAGGTGCTATATAAATAAAGTACATTTACATTTACATCTTCACTTTGAGGAACAATAAAGTTTTATTTAAAATAAATTAGATTCAGTTGGTGATTAAACATATCAGATCTACAACAGTAACAGACAGTGAACTCACATCAGAGTCTCCAGTCTACAGTCTGGACTCTCCAGAAAACCACACAGCTGCTTCACTCCTGAATCCTTCAGGTTGTTGTTACTCAGGTCCAGATGTTTCAGATGGGAGGGGTTGGACTTCAGAGCAGGTCCCAGAGAATCACAGCTGATCTCTGACAAACTGCAGTTCCACAATCTGAATAAAGAATAAAAGATGAAATGATTGATGATCATTGATGATTGATGGCTTTTGGGACATGGAATGTCACCTCTCTGGCGGGGAAGGAGCCGGAGCTTGTGGAAGAGGTTGAGTGCTATCGACTAGATATAGTCGGCCTCACCTCGACACATAGCGTCGGGTCTGGAACCCAAGTCCTTGAGAGGGGTTGGACTCTCTTCTTTGCTGGAGTTGCTCCGGGTGAGAGGATGAAGGCCGGGGTGGGCTTTTTGCTTGCTCCTGCACTTTCTGCCTGTATGTTGGGGCTCTCCCGGGTGGACGAAAGGGTTGCTTCCCTGCGCCTTCGGGTCGGGGAACGGGTCCTGACTGTTGTCTGTGCATATGTGCCGAACAGCAGTTCAGAGTACCAGCCCTTTTTGGAGTCCCTGGGACGGACACTGGACAGCGTCCTGACTGAGGACTCCATTGTTCTGCTGGGAGACATCAGCGCTCATGTGGGCAATGACAGCGTGACCTGGAGGAGCATGATTGGGAGGAACGGCCTGCCCAATCTGAACCCGAGTGGTGTTCAGTTATTGGACTTCTGCGAGTCGCAGTTTGTCAATAACTAACACCATGTTCGAACATAATGTTGTTCATCTGTGCTCTTGGCACCATGATAGCCTGGGTCGTAAGTCGGTGATTCTGTAGTCATATCATATCGTATGTTCTGGACACTCTGGTAAAGAGAGGAGCAGAGCTGTCAACTGATCACCACCTGGTGGTGAGTTGGATCAGATGGCGGGGGAAGACGCCGAACCGACCTGGTAGACCCAAATGAGTAGTGAGGGTCTGCTGGGAACGCCTGGCAGAAGAACCTGTCAAGACGGTCTTCAACTCCCACCTCCGGCAGAGCTTCATCTGCGTCCCGGTGGTGGTGGGGGACATTGAGTACGAATGGGCCATGTTCCGCTCCGCCATTGTGGAGGCGGCTGTTGCGAGTTGCGGCCGCAAGGTTGCTGGTGCTGGTCGTGGCGGTAATCCTCAAAGTTGCTGGTGGACACTGGAGGTGAGGGGAGCCGTCAGGCTGAAGAAGGAGGCCTACAGGGCGTCGGGCGGTGGAAGGAATACTTTGAGGAGCTCCTCAATCCCACCAACACGTATTCCATAAAGGAAACAGAGTCGGAGGGCCTGGGGTTGGATCGTCCAATCTCTGGGGCAGAAGTCGCCGAGGTAGTGAAACAACTCCTCGGCGGCGGAGCTCTGGGAGCAGATGAGATCCGCCCTGGGTATCTCAAGGCTCTGGAGGCTTGGACTCCGCCAGAGCTGCCCTTTGTCACCGGTTCTGTTCATAATCTTACAATACAAAACAAATTCAAGGACAATCAGCACTTCCACATCACATGTAAGGATGTTGAAAATGTTTTTAGTAGGACAAAGATCAATAAAAGTCATGGGCCAGATAACATTTGTGGGCGTGTAATAAAAACATGTGCAAGAGACTTGAGTCAGATATTCCAATACATTTTTAATAAATCATTGCAGACACAACATGTACCAAAAATTTGGAAAGATGCTGTAGTAGTCCCAGTCCAAAAAGGTAGCAGTTCTAAAATTCTTAATGATTTTAGACCTGTCGCTCTTACGTCAATTTTAATGAAGAATTTTGAAAAATTGATAAGATCAGAGATTTTAAGGATCACTGAAAATGCATTGGATCCCATGCAATTTGCTTACAGGCCACGCAGGGGAGTAGAAGATGCCACTCTCACTCTGCTTCATTTGCTTTTCAAACATCTTGATGGAAGTGGGTCCCATGCACAAATTCTTTTTATTGATTTCTCATCCGCTTTTAATACAATCCAACCTCATATCTTGCCCAACCGTCTTGTTGAACAATTTGACTTTAGTTATAATCTTGTTGGTTGGATTCTGGATTTTTTAACAAACAGGACTCAGAGAGTAAGGGTGAACGGAGTTGTGTCTGGTCGGCTTTGCTCCTCTACAGGCTCACCGCAGGGATGTGTACTTTCACCCCTTCTGTTCATCCTATACACGAACATGTGTCAGAGCAAATATGTAGATAGGACCATTATTAAGTATGCGGACGACTCCGTCATCGTCAGTCTGCTCAATAAAGATGACAGAGGCCATGGACCAATAATTGAAGATTTTGTACAATGGTGTGAGGAGTCACACCTTCAATTGAACATATCCAAAACAAAGGATATGTACATTGATTTTGGTAAAACTCCAAGATATGAGGCCACAACTATAAAGGGTCAACTAGTGGATCAAGTAGAATCATACAGATATCTAGGGACAATTATTGACTCTAAATTAAACTTCCAGAAAAACTGTGAAGCTGTCTGTAAAAAAGGACAACAGCGCCTGCACTGCCTGAGAAAACTGTACCACTTTCATATAGACAAGACCATGATGACATTATTTTACCATGCTTTTATTGAATCCATTATATCTTTTTCCTTAGTGTCGTGGTTTGGGTCTGCTTCAATTAAACACAAGAATAGTTTAAATCAAATTGTAAGATGGTCAAGCAAACTGATTGGTGAGTCCCAGCTGCACCCCACATCCCTGTATGCTAAACAACTACAGAGGATAGCTTTGGCCATCTTAGAAGATAGCCTACACCCATTGAATAGGGAATTCCAGTATCTTCCTTCTGGACGGAGGCTAATAGTCCCTAGATGTAGGACTACAAGATTTAAAAACAGTTTTGTCCCAGCTGCGATCACTCTGTTGAACAAACTGTAGATTACTTGCACATAACGCACAAGCACTTTGGTCATGCACTAGCATCTATTGTATGTTTTTAACATGTGTTTTATGTCATGTTTTTATCTATGTTTGTACTGTCTGTCTATATGTTTTATGTAACATGTTGTTAACCATGATCTACAGTTTGTTTTATTTGTTCTATACTGTATGTTTCATGGTTTGTGTGGTGTATGTCATGTGGTGGTGGATGTCCTGCCTTTTAGACTGTAAACCTAGTTTACCTATGGGTACCAATAAAGTAACCTGAACCTGAACCTTTATGGACACATTTCCGAGGTGCAGTCGGGTGGGGGAGGCTGTCGAGTTTGGTGATCAGAGGATCTCATCTCTGCTTTTTGCGGATGACGTGGTCCTCTTAGCTTCATCGAACAACGACCTCCAGTTCTTGCTGGGGCGGTTCGCAGCCGAGTGTGAAGCGGCTGGGATGAAGATCAGCACCTCCAAGTCTGAGGCCATGGTCCTCAGTTGGAAAAGGGTGGATTGCTCACTCCGGGTCGGGGAGGAGGTCCTGCCTCAAGTGGAGGAGTTCAAGTATCTCAGGGTCTTGTTCACGAGTGACAGTAGGAGGGAGCAGGAGATCGACAGGAGGATCGGAGCGGCATCTGCAGTGATACGGATGCTAAACCGGTCTGTCGTGGTGAAGAGAGAGCAAAGCCAAAAAAACAAAACGAAATTAAACACTCTGCAGACGTTGTTGCTCCTCCTCTGTGCATGAAAGAGGAGGGACGGGGGAGCAGTGTAGAGAGCTCTGGGTCAGCAGCTTGATGGATAAGCGGAAGAAGAAGAGATGAGACGAGACGAGACGAGACTTTACCAGTTATGGGCTCATTGTATTGATGTAGACACAACAGCAAAAACAAAAAAAGGCACTCTCTCCAGAGGGGCAGCTCAGCTACTAACAGCAAACGAGCTGTTGCCCGAGCAACAATAGCTCGTACCTGTCCACGTCCAATGACTGAGGAGATACCTGCTGATGTTCAGGAACATGATGCTCCTTCATTTAAACTCTTTGAGCCTCCTTTTCTATCTGACAGTCCTGACAAGAGAACTCATCGAAACTGGATCTCCATTCTTCAGAAGCCTGAGAAGAAAATAAATGAAAACTGACCTCAGAGTCTCCAGTTTACAGTTTGGACTCTCCAGTCCAGCAGACAGATGCTTCACTCCTGAATCCTTCAGGTTGTAGTTTCTACTCAGGTCCAGATGTTTCAGATGGGAGGGGTTGGACTTCAGAGCTGAGGCAATGACTTCACAGTGACTCTCTGACAGTCCACAGTTATAAAGTCTGTCATGAGACAAATAAATAAAATCTGTCATAATGGAAGAAGACATTTCTATGACTGTGATGGGTTTGATGAGTGGACAATTGGACACATCCTGCTGGACATTTTGTCTCCACATCAGTGGTTCAGCTCATCTTCTCTGACTGTGTTTGGCAGGAAACAATCATTCTCATCATCTCTCTCAGACCTTTGTTTAGTTGAATGTGCAGATGAATGGAGACAACACTGAGTTACAGTGAGGCTTCCAGACTGTCCACAGTCTGTCAGTGGATCTGATCCCATCATGAGGACATCTGGATGAGACAAACATCTGGACTGTCTTCACTGTTTAATGGACTCTGGATCTTTTGACTGAGTTCAGCTCAGTGAACAGTTCCAGTTGGAAAGATGATCTCTGCTGTCGACTTGCTGCCGTCAGCTTCAGTCCACAAGTGGAACATTTAGTCTTTAGTCCAACACAAATGAAACCCATCACTTGACAACCTCAGACCTGGACATCATTCAGTATGAACATGGTGAAATATTTCTATGTGGAGGACACAGGACTGGCTCAACTTTAGTTGTTCAGCACAAACACAATGAACAAACAATCAGGTTGAATTCTTTTCACCATCAAGTCATCACAAATATGTTCTCATGGTTTTATCTGTCAAACTAAACTCTGACCTTTGTGTGTTTCAGATCTCTTTAACAAGTCAGACTTCTACCGTTCTGCTCTTATATATTCAGACCTCTAAGCATTTCCTTCTTCAACTCTTCTCTACAGCAACAAGATGGGAAACAAATAGAAAGAAAGACGTAAAAACAAGACCATGTGACTCAACTTCTCTACTTAAAATGAAACGTTGAACTCAGTCAATAAAATGCTCCATTGATGGGTCAGTCTCTGTGTGGGATGATCAGTAGTTTACGGTGGCTCATGTTGATCTTAACAAGCTTTAGATAGATGTTGATGTGGAGCCACTTCACTGACTTCAGGATTATTCTGTACTCTAGAAACAGCCTTCAATATCCTCTCATCATTGTAATGGGAGGCCTCAGAGGCTGCTTCAGCTAAACTAACTTACTGATGGAGAGAACAATAAGACAGAGAAATAGAAAGAAAAGAGTCAATAACGAGAAGAACAGCTTTAAACAGCTGGAGAACATCTGGGACTAAATACAACTGACTGTGATGTTTGCAGTGAACAAGTGGAACACTGTTTGAAGAAGGGTGAAGAACTAAACTACTAATCTCCACTGATTGATTCAGTTAATGATCACATCAGGACTCACCCAGCCTTTCTGCAGTTCCTCACAGCTGGGATCAGTCTCCGTCGTCCCTTCTTATATGTGTTGTACTGATTCAGGTCCAACTCATCCAGAACCTCCTCTGACATCTGCAGCATGTAGGCCAGAGCTGAGCAGTGGATCTCAGAGAGTTCCTTCTTTGATCTGTTCTCTGACTCCAGGAACTCTTGGATCTCCTGATAAACTGAGAGGTCATTCATCTCCATCAGACAGTGGAAGATGTTGATGCATCTGTCAGGAGAAATTTTACCAGTGTTCATCTCCTTCAGGTTGTTGATGGTTCTCTGGATGATTACTGGACTGTTCTCTGTCTGACCCAGCAGACCTCCTAAGAGTCTCTGGTTGGACTCCAGAGAGAGGCCATGAAGGAAGCGAACTAATAGGTCCAGGTGACCATTTTCACTCTCCAGGGATTTAATCATGATTCTGTTCAGAAATTCATCCAGAGGTGAGTTCTTGTAGTGTCTTCCTAGGAAGTCCTTCAGCACCTTTGTCTTCCTGTTGGTGTAACAGTGGATCATGTAGACTGCAGTCAGAAACTCCTGAACGCTCAGATGGACGAAGCAGAACACCTTGTCCTGGTACAGTCCTCTCTCCTCTTTAAAGATCTGTGTCAACACTCCTGAGTACACTGAGGCTGCTCTGATATCGATGCCACACTCTGTCAGGTCTGATTCGTAGAAGATCAGGTTTCCTTTCAGCAGCTGATCAAAAGCCAGTTTTCCCAGAGACTCAATCATCTTCCTGCTCTCTAGACTCCAGTGTGGATCTGTCTCAGCTCCTCCATCGTACTTGACCTTCTTCACTTTGGTCTGAACCACCAGGAAGTGGATGTACATCTCAGTCAGGGTCTTGGGCAGCTCTCCTCCCTCTCTGGTTTCCAACACATCCTCCAGAACTGTAGCAGTGATCCAGCAGAAGACTGGGATGTGACACATGATGTGGAGGCTTCGTGATATCTTGATGTGGGAGATGATCCTGCTGGCCTGCTCCTCATCTCTGAATCTCTTCCTGAAGTACTCCTCCTTCTGGGGGTCAGTGAACCCTCTGACCTCTGTCACCATGTCAACACACTCAGGAGGGATCTGATTGGCTGCTACAGGTCGTGTGGTTATCCAGAGGCGAGCAGAGAGAAGCAGTTTCCCCCTGATGAGGTTTGTCAGCAGCACATCCACTGAGGTGGACTCTTTAACATCAGTCAGGATCTCAGTGTTGTGGAAGTCCAGAGGAAGTCGACACTCATCCAGACCGTCAAAGATGAACACAACCTGGAATTCTTCAAAGCTGCAGATTCCTGCTTCTTTGGTTTCAGGAAAGAAGTGATGAACAAGTTCCACCAAGCTGAACTTTCTCTCTTTCAACACATTCAGCTCTCTGAAAGTCAATGGAAATATGAAGAGGATGTCCTGGTTGGCTTTGTCTTCAGCCCAGTCCAGAGTGAACTTCTGTGTTAAGAGTATTTTCCCAATGCCAGCCACTCCCTTTGTCATCACTCTTCTGATTGGTCCATGTCTTCCAGGTGAGGCTTTAAAGAGGTCTTCTTGTCGGATGGTTGTTTCTGGTCCATGTGGTTTCCTGGATGCTGTTTCAATCTGTCTGACCTCATGTTCATAATTGACCTCTGCAGTCCCTCCCTCTGTGATGTAGAGCTCTGTGTAGATCTCATTCAGAAGGGTTGAGTTTCCTGCTTTAGCAATCCCCTCAAACACACACTGAAACTTCTCCTTCAGAGTAGATTTAACTTTACGTCCACAAACTGCAGCTTCAAGTCCTGAATGAACAAACAAGATGAATGAATAAACTCTCTAGTAAATATTCCAACATGTCATTGCTCTAAAGAATGAGTGTGTGAATATATCTTGGTTCATCTCTGGAGACATTAGTAAATGTCCCATTTCTCCAGCAGCTTCAATGTTTAGAGAAATCCTCTTACTGCTCTGCAGACAGTCAGCCAGCTCCTCCTGCTTCATTCTCCTCAGGAAGTTCATTGTGATCTTCACAAATAAATCTCTGCTGCTCCTCCTCTGCTCTTCATCCTCACCCTCCAACACCTCCTCATCCTCCCTCTGACTCTCTGAGCATTCTGGGTAATCTGGACTCAGAACCTTCTGGATCTTCTTCAGCTCCTTCTTCACAAAAGTGATGATGTTGTCCTCCAGCAGCTGGAACAGAATACCATATGAATGACACAAGCCGACTGAAATCATGGAGACAAGCATCAGATCCATGTTGGACACACTGACAATCCACTGGTCTACAAAGTGCAGCATGGAGATGATGGAAAGTAGTTGTTGTACATGTACAGACCAGAAAGATGGAGTCCAACTGTGTCTGATGCTGCTGGGCAGACTGACCACTGAGAACCTCTGAGCTCTGCTGGTGGACTCTGTGGACCAATCATCAACAATTAGCTCTCATCATGTCTGTCCACACAGAGACAAACACAAGGTAAATGTCCCTGGAGTGATATGTGGATGTGAAGAGTGAATCAGATGAGTCTCTGTAGTGGTAAAGGTTTACTAGTCCTGCTGATCCCACTGACCATCAACAGCTCAGTCTGCAGCTGTTTCATAAAGCTTTGCCCCCCTGATGAATCAGCTGGAGAAGGAACCCAGAGCCAGAGACTGAAGACTGTAAAACGTCCACCAGTCCACAGTGAGTGACTGACAGGTCATTATCAGCCACACAGAAAACAAAGCAGACAGAAACATTAAGAAACCTCAGACTCTCTGACTGATCATGTTAGAGATGATAATCCTAGCGAGGCACATGTCCTTCACCTCAGAGCCATCAGCTGTTTCTTTGTCTCCTCAAACATATTTCACTATTTTAACTTTGGACACTTAGAAACAAAGTTTCTACACAAAATAGCCTGAATGTCCTTCCCCCCAACTCATCCTGAGTTTATCTTCTCTACGACTCAAACAAGGTCTTCAGGTCAGGACTCAGCTGTCCACCTGCACCTGAAGGACAAGGGACAACAATGTCCACATGTTCTGAACATCTGAGGAGACTCTGGACATTAATGGATCATCAGAGAACCACCAGGTTCATCAGAACAGGTTCCTCCAGGTCCAGGTCCAGGTCCAGGTGAGTATCAGGTCATTAACCGACTCTAGTCATGTGACCTTCAGGTGATAAAAAACTAAACTCCCCACCAGTCATTTAGAGCTGAACAGTTGGAGGAAACGTCTTCTAGTCCAGACGTCTTTGTCTCAGTTTAGTTTCTGGACATAACAATGTTCACTCTTCCAGGAATAAACCAAAGGTCACGAGTGTCCATGAAGACTAGAACGTAGATGAACCAGGAGTTTTTATTCTCCAGCTCCACTTCCTCTGCAGTGTTACAGCTGATGAGTTTCATCTGAGTCTCTACCATGAAGAAGACCTGCAGGCCGAGGCCTCAGACGTGGAGCTGCTGACTCTCTACCTCAATGTTTCATACTAATGTGCAGACTGTGTCTGTATGAACTCTGGTTAGCTTAGCATTAGTTTAGCTCCTCCTCTCCTCAGACAGATCTCATCTTCTCTCTCTCTCTGGTCCACAGTCAAACAGAATGAAGACTTGTCTCCATGGAAACAGACTGAACAGCTGATTAAAGACTGAAGACACTACTCTGCTTCAAAGATCAGTCTCTTATCTGTCTCCTCCTCTAAGGCCTGACACTTACTGTGTCGGCCATTTTAGAAGAACTTTGTAAAAGAAGCAAGAATTCAGCAAGTTACTCAAACCATGTGACTTGTATAAAGTTAGTGATTGTTCTACTGTATATCTATATGTTGTCTATCTTCTTCTTCCAGTGTGTCTGTGTTGTTTTAGATCAACATCTGTTTATCTTCTGAGGAAACATCCACAACATCTAAGCAGCAGAGATGAAACAGACATGAGCAAGTCAACGTTTATTTATCCTCAGCTCCTCAAGTCAGACAGATTTACTGACACTTTACCTTTTTGGACCAGAACCACGTCCTCCTTTAAACTCTTCAGTAATTCCCTTGGACCGGTCGCTCTTCAAGGACACACAGCTGGCTGCAGATCCTGATCCAGATCTAGGTCCAGGTTTACGTCTAAGTTCAGGTTTAGGTCCAGGTCTAGGTCTCGGTCCAGATCTCGGGCCAGATCCAGGTTCAGGATTGTCTGGTCTCTGCTGCTGGATCCTGAAACTAAACCACCACAGATAAATGTGCATGTTGGATAAAAACTGATGATAATAAATTCAAAGCAGAGACGTCAGAAGTAAAAGGATGAAACAAACGCATTGTATAAACTCAGTGACGCAAGAGTGATGAACCAGCTTTAACCCAAAGAGGAAGAGAGATGAAAGTAAGACCATCAGCTCCTTATGTAAGACAGATTTACTGACACTTTACCTCTTTGAAAGAGAATCATGTTCTTTTTCAAAACGTTCAATACTGTCCATTGACTGGTCGCTCTTAATGGACACACCGCTGGATCCAGATCCAGATCCAGATCCAGATTCAGATTCAGATCCAGGTCCAGGTCTAGGTCCAGGTCCAGGTCCAGGTCCCTCCAGTCTGTCCTCTCTCTGGTCCATGCTGCTGAAACACTAATCATTTATGTTGTAAACAGATCAGCTGATCCTCCACTGATTGGCTCTTATTCATCAGCTGCTGTACTTCTACCATCCGTCCACTAGATGGAGCCATGGAAGACACACATGATGCGTTCACTGACACTGAGACTTTCAACAAACTCAGGTCCATCATGATCAACGTATATATTTTATACTATCTTCCAGTTCATAGACTTTCTATATTTTATACAGACATTAAATATCTTGTATATATTTTTAGACACATTCTTCATATACTAGTAAACCTTCTGTTCATTTATTCCTTTTGAATTCTGTCTTATAACATGTTGTGGTGTCTTGTCAGCAGATATGTAGCACAGTGGGACCAGGAGAAACACAATCTCACACTAATATGTTTTCATTCATATACTGAGGAGGTGACAAGAAACACCACTTGAGTCTTTAATAGATTTACCTTCTAGATAGAAAACTCTAGATATCAGACATAGATTTACATATGAACACAACATATCTCATGTCCATTCCATGTTTTAAACTCTTCTATATTCTAGATAGAAATGTGTATATCATGTAGAAAGCGTCTCTATGTTGAAATGGACTAAAAGTACTTAGTTACTTTCAGCGCTTCCCGTTAGAAAAGCAGATCAAACTTCTAGAGACAGATTTCAAATCAAAGACTGTGTCATGGATGGAAATAATCAAATAAGTTGAAATCATATTTAGGAAGCAGGTCTCGTGCTGATCACGCAGAGACTATAAATGGCGGATCAGTTTCATACTAGTCCTCCTCCAGACTCTGGACTTTCAGCTCTGACTCAGATTAACGTGAATTTATGGAGCTGCAGATTTCTGCTGCTTCTGTTGGAGCTGAGCTGCTGACATCTGATGTTAACCAAGAAAACATTCAGAACTGCTTCATTACCTTCAGATGGAGTTTGACACGGAGAGAAAAATATCTGCGACACGATCCTGGTGAAAGAGGAACTAAACTGAAACCAGGAACCAGCCTGAGAAGATGCGTTAACACAAACGTTTCCTCTTTCAAGTTCTGTGTGTGTTTATGTGTCTTACTATTTTCAGGATAAACCTGTACGGTGAAGAACCTGCCAAAGCTGCTTTTCCAGTCACTACTGCCCCAAAAGACGGTCTGGTCCTGGATTTGAACCTAAACTCCCACCAGTCATTTAGAGTTGAAGACTTGAAGAAAACGTCTTCTAGTCCACATTAGGGGTTGTACCAACTAGTGGACTTTACTGCTGTACTATGACTCTTTAAGCATCATTTGGAATAGTCACTGATCACGTGACAATAACAACATGGACGCCTCCTAGAAGACAGGTGAGGAGCCCAGTGGGTCATTGGTTCATCAAGTGTGTGGAAATACTTCACTAAAGATGAAGCCCATACTACCGTGACATGTCAGTCCTGAAATACAACTAAAGTACTACTGTAAAAAAGACATGCTAAGGCTAATGCTAAGGCTAGCAGAGGAACCGTCCAAATCCTCTGGACAGCAGTCAGTTAACAACTTCACCAAACGTCCTGTGGTAACAGAGAGAAGGAGGCTGCACATCAACTATTTGATAAAGTTATTAGACCTTTAGCTGCTACACTATCCCATCTAACAACACGCTGTGGAGTACTATTAAATGCTACTGATGGTGCTGAGGTGCTGCCTGTTTTTATACAGGCTATACATATCTGTAGATCACAGTATTGATAAGCTCATGTGTTTATGTTCAGTTCTGTTGTGTTCTATTAGTTGACATTGTTGCTGTGGTTGTAGAGAGTCAGACTAACAGTGTTTATGGTGTTGACGTGGTCGACAGTCGACAGTAGCTCGTGTTCAAGCTTCAATAAACTCTCAGAAAATCCTCTGTAGCTTTTTTAGTGTGAGACGCTACAATATGTATTCAGGTCAAGAACATAGATTTCATTACTTTCTACTGTGATGTCATCAGAGACTAGTCCACGTTGACTCGACTTTCACCACATATTAGTCGACTTTACAAAATAGTTCACAGGAACCAAATACCCCGTGGACGATGCTGATCATAACTGTCCCGTCAGGAAACAGCTTCTGTCCCTGTGACAGCAAACTGTTACTGAAAGTATGAATGGTGAATAAGAATAAACTACACCGTACCTGCTACAGTTCACTGTTTTAGTGTTCATGTTAAATACTAAAAAACGACATTCAACATTAAAGAAATAACAAGTTCTAACAAGTTCTAACTGGGTGGTTGGATCAGCTTCTCCGTTTTCAACTAGTCAGACTGGCTACTGTAGCTAGACTAATAACAGCTAAGGCTAGCTGTTATTAGCCTAATTTAAAGGACATAAGACGACTGTTCCCCTCCACAGGAGTGGTCCACCAACAAAGATCACTCCATAATAGTCTGAGAGGTCCCAAAGGAACCCTGGGGAACTTCTAAGCAACTAAAGGCCTCTCTCACATTGGCTAATGTTAATGTTGATGAATCCACTGAACAACCATGGTGTGATGGACAAAGACACTGCTCTCCAAGAAGAACATTTCTAAAAATCATGTGGACAAGACAGAAGAATATTGGGACAATGTTTAGTGGACAGATGAGACCAAAGTAGAATAGTTTGGTTTAAATGAGATGAAACAACACTGCATCATTCCAGCATCAGAACCTCATCCCTCCATCAAACATGGGGTGCTAATGTCCTGGTTTGGGCCTGTTCTGCTGCATCTGAACCAGGACGGCCTGTCCTCATTGATGGACCAATGAATTCTGAATTCTACTAGTGAACTCTAAAAGAAAATGTCAGGACATCTGTCCATGAGCTGAATGTGAAGAGAAACTGGGTCATGCAGCAAGACAACGAGCCCAAGAACACAAGTGGTTCTACAAAAGAACGGTTAAAGAAGAACAAGATGAATGTTTAGGAATGGCCAAGTCAAAGTCCTGACCTTAATCCAATAGAAATGTTGTGGAAGGACCTGAAGCAAGCAGTTGATGTGAAGAAACCCACCAACATCTCAGAACTGAAGTGGTTATGTTCTGAGGAATGGGCTAAAATTCCTCCAAGCTGCAGTAGACCACTGATCAGCAGTTACCAGAAACATTTAGTTACAAGGAGGTCACAGCAGATACTGAAACAAGGAGGACATGATATGTAATATTGGCTCATTTTACTGAACAAACAAGTCTTATATTTCCGTTTCTTGTCTTTGATTGGGTTCTCTTTGTCAACTTTCAGGATGTTTTGAGTCATTCTGATGCAGAAATGTTGAAAACGGTGAAGGACACAAAAACCCTGCAGCTCTGAACTTTGTAGAATTGTTTTATGAGCTCAGACTGTGACGGTAAAAGTCTGATCTTTACTCCAATCCTCCAGAGAACGGAGCCTCTCAGGTCGCTGAGGAGGAAGGTAAGAGATTCAGAGAGTGTGGCATTCAGTCCATTTCTTCCTCACACCCCCTATATGACTTCCTGAAGGAGCATTAAAGACGAACATTGTTTATCAGCTTCAAGTTGGTGGGGATCACATTCATCAGACATTCGAGCTCTTAAACCTTTAAGACTTGTTCATTTAGGAGATTGAACTCCAGGTGTCATGTAGTGTGTTTGTCCTTTCTTTATTATTCCAGTCCAGTGTTTCACTGCCTGTGTTGTACCTCCAGAGATTAGAGACTGTCTTTTACTTGGTCATCTTGGTGGAAGATGTAGACTCGGCTGCTGGTCTCCGTTGATGATGTGAGATGATTCAGACATGGTGGTTTTCTCTGTAGCTGTCCCTTGGAATCACTGAATGAGGCGAACAGTCATGTACTGGCGCTTAAATGGCTTTTATTATCCAGCACCATGAAAACTAGAAATAAGAAATACAAGAAATGAAAAAACAATGAGTTCATGTACAAGCAAGTTGAACCAAAACTACAAACAAAACCTTTGAACAAACTCCCATTTGATTTCAGTCAAATCTTTTCTGTCCAATCATCATACTTCAGCTAGTTGATATAAAACACATTTATTCATTTCCATCCATTTAACTATAGGAGAGGTGATTGTTAACATTCAACCAAACATTTCATCATCATACATGAGGGAATAAGCACTCCGTACCAGAGATGTTATGCTCCAAGCAGACGCTCGACACAGTGTGGAGCTTTCAAAGCACAAGTATCACCACAAGATGTTTGGATGCCTGGCTTCATCAGTCCAAACATCACATGACTCCCCAAATGAAGCTTCATTACGCCACATGCATATCGGCCGTCATCAGCCACGTGTCACTCCAGGTTTGAATGCAGGGCGGGATTGTCAAACTCACAATGATTATAAATGGACACAGTCCCTCAGATGGTTGTGGGTTTTTGAGAGGAGGAGAGTTTTTCATACGTTACGTAGTTTCATTGATTAGAACCAGGGAGAGTGAAGTTTAAGGTATTAGTAGAACATTAGATGAACTTGGCACATAGGCATTCACACACTATACATTGATTTACATACCTGTATACATATTTATTTAGTTAGTTCATTAGTCAGTTGTGAAAGTGTGAGTGTAAAGCCAGTGTGAGAGCATTAAGTGTTTGTGTGATAGTCTGAGTGTTTGACAGTGAGGAAAGGAGAGATAGGGAGAATGGAGGAGAGGCCCCTAAAAGAAGCAGATCTTATGTGTGGGAGCACTTTGACATTATTACCCCAACAAAGGTCAAGTGACTGATCTGTGCTCCAGAGCTGGCCTTTAATAACAACACCTCTTCAATGCTGAGGCACCTGCACTCAAGACACCCTGAGACTACACCCAATCCAGCTGCTCCTGCTGCTCCTGCTGCTCCTGGAGGAACTGGACATGGTTAGCCTATGGCAACTAGCATGTATATGTATTAAAAAGACAGAGCAAGTTTAAAATGGAAAAGATACAAAATAACAATATTTACATTTGAAAAAGTTCTGTGTCAATTTCCATTTTCTGCTTTAAAGGGCGACAAGCTGAACTGGATGAGGCCTTGGTAGACATGATGGTGCAGGACTGCCAGCCATTTTCTGTGCTTGAGGATAAAGGCTTTAAAGCCTTTGTTAACAAGCTTGAGCCAACATATGTCCTGCCCACAAGACAAGCATTGACAGCCATGGTGGAGACAAAGTAGAAAGAAGCCAAGGAGAAAGCTAGAGCAGAGCTGGAGAAGACTGTGGCAGTCAGCTTGACAGCAGACATGTGGACATCTGGAAATATGGATGCCTTCCTCGGGGTCACCTGTCATTATAGAAATGAGGAAGTGAAACTGTCATGTGTTCTGTTAGGTGTCACTTAAGTCCCTCAGTCCCACACAGCTGAAAACCTAAAGAATGTCAAAGAACTCTTAACTGACGAATGGAGCCTTAAAACAAGATCCACTGTCTGCTCACTGACAATGAGGCAAATATGGAGGCTAGTGCTAGGCTTCTTAGACTACACAACATACCTTGTTCTGGGCACAGTTTAAATCTGGAGGCAACAGCAGAACTAGCAGAGATCTGTATGTGAGCCAGAAAAGTTGTTTGTTTCTTCAAAACCAGCACAAGGGCCAAGGAGAAACTGACAGAGGTTCAGGAACAACTTGAAAAAGCAGCTCATCAGCTGATTGAAGAGGTTGAAACCAGGTGGAATTCCACTTTCCTCATGTTCCAACGTCTACATGAGCAGCGTGAGCCAGTGGGAGCAGCACTTGCATCACTAAAAACAGATGTGGTGCCACTAAACTGTGTGGACTACGAGGCTGTGGCTGAATGCCTTGAGGTTCTGGGGCCGCTGTCTCTGGCTACTACTGAGCTTTCAGTAGAGAAGAAGGTGTCAGCATCCAAGGTCATACCCATCATTCCTATCAAGTCCACATCCCTACTCCATCCATGCTCACAGCTACTGAGACTAAATCTGCTGCACTTTTTATTGGCAAGGTGCAGTGTGGAAAACATTCAGGTCCTGTCAACGGCAACTATTCTTGAGCCAAGGTTCAAAACAATAACATTTGTCAACCAGACCAATGCACAGGAGGCAGTTACCAGAGTCACAGCAGAATGTGCAGTACTGAGGAGATCAGAACATGTCACACCCTCAACATCACAGCTAATAGCTTTCTCTTTATTTGATCATTGCTTGTATGTATGCTCTATCAAACAACTGGATGGATTTCCATTTGTTTTACAGTCCACAACAGAGGAAGTCCCTGGTCCCTCAACACAAGAGGCTGACCCTGACAACCTGTGGGAACTTCTGGACTGCTGAGTTGCTTGGTTGCATTAGTCTGTAGAAAAACCTTCTTTGAGACAAAAACACATACAATGGATTTCACCTTCTTCTGTTCTGATTTCTTGCAGGTGCAACTCAGAGTCCAAAATGCTACGGCAGAAGCAACAGTGGAGGTTCAGTGGTATTTGTCTGAGTCCTACCTCTCCAGAGGAGAAGACCCTTTAAAATACTGGCACTCTAGGGCGGCAGTTTATCCAAATCTTTACAAGCTTGACAAAGAAGATTTTCATATGCCTGCAACTTCTGTGCCGTGTGAAAGGGTCTTCTCCAAAGCTGGAGAGGTGATAACCAAGAAGAGGAACAGACTAAAGCCTAACTCAGCTCAAATGATCTGGTTTTAAATCCCCTTCCCAGTTTCACAAGCATTTTGTACAACTACTGTCATCACAGTCCCTAGATGCACAAGCATTTCACTTTTTTATTTTGGAAATATATTTTTGTATTTCTATCAATCTTATAAAAGCATATATCTAAAACATACAGTATTATATGATGGCAAACTCATACAAGTATATTATTATTTTCTATAAAAGAAAAACAATCAAGCATTTTAAGATGCACATACTGTAGATCCTTTATTGTTAAACAAACACAACAGTGTCTTTCTGTCCGACAACCCTTTTCCCTTTGTTTCATGTGAATGCTATGTATAATTTTATCCAGCAGATGTCGCCACATTTAATTTGATCAAATGCTTCCAAACAATTGCTTCAGGTTGATTCAGTGGTTCAGAAAGCTTCAGTTCTTCCATCACTACTGCATACCTCTTTCCACACCAAGGGAGATAAATTACAGTTGCACCAGTGATATTAACCTTCATAGACATGTCTGCTTCCTAGCGAACCCAACAAACCAAGCATCAGATTAACACTGCTAAACACAGCGATGGTCAATAATATATATATATATATATATATATATAATATAGTATATAGTGGGCACAATTTTTTTTACTAACAATTAATACCAGAAGATAAACTGTAAAAAAAAATAAATAAAGAAAGAAAAAATAATACCAAGAGTACATCCACTGTAAAAAATACTATGATGGGGTACACTGTAAAGAATGATCACCAAGAAATACACCGTAAAATTGTCCACCTTTGTTTCAGAGCAAAGAAGAACAAGTACATTATGAAAATATTTAGAATTAATGAGCTATCCTTTCACAAAATATTTTATGAACAACCTGGAATTTCTTTAAAGAAATAAAGTGCAGTTTTATTGATGTCTCCCGTTTAGTTCTGGATGTTATGTTCTGTTCACTACTCTGACTAAAACAGTGAATAAATTAGCAGTTACTTTGGCAGCGCTCTGTCTCTTTCCTCTCAGTCCCACCCACCTGGTCCTCCCAGTAACATGGTCCAGTCAGAGTCTGCTTCAACCTCTGGATCATCAGGACACAGCTCATCCTCTCACAACACACACCGTCCTGTTTACTGTTACTTCCACCTGTAGAGAGGAGGAGAAAGAAGAGAGGAGGTAAAGGAGTGTTTCCAGAGTCTCCCTTCATCATCACATCCAGTAGAAAGAGCAGCAGGGACTTCAGTCCTGTTCAGAGCAGCAGTGGAGCAGCTGTGGAGCTCAGCCAGCTTCCTTTCAGCTTCATGTTAACGTGTTGGAGTGAACACACACAGACCTGCAGAGACTTTTAGCATCAAGTCTGTTTCCTCTGCAGATTTCACTAAGAAACTGCTGAGAGTCCTGAATGCTTCATTACTGCACCATCCATTAATACACATGATTTGACGTTATATTCCCTTGTGCCAAGATCCCAGGCAAAACACATTAAGAGGCCCAACTGAGAAACCCTAACAAACCTACGGTCATGTGATATGACGATTAACCTACAATCTAAATAAACTAAGTAAGTGCTGCTGGCTTGTAGGCCCACAAAGCAGCAGAGGATAAATTCAAACCTTGTGAAATATAAGCTAACCCAATGCTGCTGGCTTGTATGGCCTGCTCAGCAGCTAACCAAACAAAGAAATATCACTACCAACCAACATGAGGACATCAGATACCTGGCCTAGTCAACAGCAGTACGCAGCATGTCACTGGGGTTTTCAAGTGGGCACCTCCCTTCACCGATGTTTCGTTAAGTTAGGCCCACGACACCTCAAAAAGGCTTAACAGAGACTTCCAGCGTCCTGGAGTCACCCCCCTCCACGCTGCCACTGCACAACCCCGTTTTTCCTCACTATTCAGTGACTATCAACTAGGGCTGGGCGATAAAACGATAACGATATCAATTGCAATAGACACGTGATCAATATCAATAGAAAACATGTTCAATAGAATGTTCGATAATTTCACTTGAACTCCGTTAGAGAAAAATAGGAAGAAAACCCCGAGCCAGAACTGCAAGTCATTCTGGGGATCATTCTCTCGACCTATCACGGCCCAGCTAAGCCAGGTTGGTGGCATCATCAACAACAACAACAACAACAAAAAAAACGCGTAGAATGAAAGGAGAATATGAGTGCAACAGCGCGAGAGGAAATTGCAGATAAAAAAAGGAAAGGCCACGTCACCAGTTTGGCAATATTTCGGTTATTTTAAGTCAGACAAGAGTCAGACTGCTGTCTGCAAACTTGGTGGACATTCACCCGCTCAGCACAGTTGAGAAGTCTGGGTAGAATAGGTTAAAAAAACGAATCAATAATTATCGATATCACCCATCCGATAAAATGAAGATGGCGCCGCTATGTTTGGCATGCCACTTGCTCCTCTGTCTACTGACTACTTTCATAGCCGTATCGCCAGCTATTGTATACGATCGTGCAACACTGCTTGAATTGCGTTTTGGTTCTAACCTTTCTGTAAATGGACAGTCCTACGAACCACCACCGCCATTGCTGGCATCTAGTGATGGGTAGATGAGGCCTCGTGAAGCGTTGCGGCACATTAACCAAACTGTATCGATACTGTGTCGGTACTGTCACTGTTACTCAATACGGACACCTGCTGGACCGTAAACATTATTTCAAGCAAACAAGTTGAGAGACTCCACTGGCTTTTAGCCTGCTTATTACGATGCCGCTAGAGGGCACTAGCGCAGCTAGTCACCCCCAAACACTGGGTCGTAATTTGGGTGCATGAAAAACGAAAACTGTGGTCGTTCTGTAGAGGAGGACAGTCTGCTCCACTGACATACTGATTAAATGACCTAGTATATACATAATATAATATTATTTGTTATTGTATTTTATATTGTATTATTTTGTATCTTAATCTTAGTGTAAAATATCTTTGATATATTTAAAATGTACAGTCAATAAATAATGTAAACACATGAAAATCATAGTAAAAGTGTGAATGTAATGTTGCTTATGTACTCGCCTTTGAGGCAGGGATTTTTTATTTATTTATTTTTGAACAAATTTTTATTAAAAAAAAAAAAGCAAAAAAAGTTTTTCCAGTGTCTTGACATTCAATCATTACGTTCCTTTGAGGCAAGTTCTTCATCTTTGGAGAACAACCGCTCGCAAGGCACTGAAGAAGCTGGCGTGCATAACAACTGTAGCCTACCTTATTTGCCGATATAAGGTAAAAAATGGCCCACACGGCGGAGAACTTTCTCCTTCTTTGGGGCTCCATATCGCGACTTGAAGGAAGAGTTTTAATTCAAAAGTTCAAGGATTTTTTAAATTTTTTTTTTGGCAGAGACCATCCCGTTCACAGATGCGCTTCTTTATAAACACAGTTTGGTGCCTCAGTGACGGACGAAACAGCGTCTGTATCGGTCACATGACTTTTTCTTAACCGATACACGCACTGACACGGGGTTTCGCTCTGTGAGCTCGACACATGCGCCGACGCATCGGTGTTGCCGGACCCATCACTACTGGCATCAATTCCACCTTTTGTAAGTCGCCCTGTCTGCCTGTTCAGGCGCCGCAGAAGACGTGGACGGAGAGGCGGACTACATGTCAAGCTTCGGGCTCACCTGATTTCACCTTCGCTGCGGAGTGGAGGTCCAACGGAGCTGAAAACCTCGGTCTCCTGTTCAGCTGGCCTACGAGAATACTACCGGTGGCTTCGGACGGTTGGCCCTAGCAAAGGCTTACTGTATCCATGTCACCGCTGGACCAGATCAACAACACAGGGATGTGTCAAAGAAAACCTCAGACGAATTCCTTGCGTGGTTTTACCATCTGACAGATCCAGGTTACGTTTGGCGCTTTGTAAGGCCAGGTCACTCAATAACAAAATGTTTGTCTTCAATGACGTCATCTCTTCACATAACCTCGACCTGTTTTTTCTCACCGACACCTGGCTGCCCCCAGGTGATGTCAGTGCTTTTTCTGAACTTCTCCCCTCTGGCTATCTATTCCTGAACACCCCGAGGCATACGGGGAGGGGCGGGGGAATAGCCACTGCATACAAACAGTCCTTGAAGTGCCGCCAGGTGTCCACTAGGGGGTTCTCCAGTTTTGAGCTTCAAACTTTTGTGCTCACATTGCCTTGTCCCCTATTATGTGCAGTTATCTACCGACCACCTAAACTAAAAAAGGACTTTCTCAATGAGTTTTCAGAGTTTCTGACAGAGTCTCTGCCAAAATTTGACAATATATTAATTTGTGGTGACTTTAACATCCATGTGTGCTGCTCCTCTGATCAGCTTGCTAATGATTTTAGATCATTACTAGAATCTCTGGATTTTACACAGTCTGTATCCTGTCCTACCCATCGGCTAGGCCACACATTAGATTTAGTCATTTCTCGTGGGGTGACTGTGTCTACTTGTGATGTTGAGGATTTCTCCCTCTCTGACCACTCTCTCATACGGTTTGAAATTTTTGCTGCACCACCTTCACTTCCAACCACTGCCCCTCAGCGTCGTCGCATCTTTACCCCCTCCACCATCAATGACTTTGCTGCTGCTTTTTCTGCCTCGGATGTATGCTCTAGTCGAACTGACATCTCCTCTGTGTCCAGACCTTTTCCTCTCTTCCTTCAACTCCATATGCTCTGAAATTCTGGACTCTGTAGCCCCCTTTAAAGTAAAATCAAATAAAAGTGCCTCTGACCCCTGGCTCAATAACACTACGCAAACCCTGAGGCGTCAGTGTAGGCGGGCTGAGCGTAAATGGAAGAGGGATAGGCTGCAGGTGTCACTGGAGATTTTTAGAAATAGTCAAGCCTCCTTTCAGAGAGCAGTGAAGGATGCTAAAGCAACATACTTGTCAAATCTCATCAACAGCAATAGTCACCGCCCTGGAATCCTCTTTAGTACTATCAACTCTGTCATAAATCCTGTATCTGTTGTTTTGCATGATGTATCTGTACATACTTGCAATACATTTAAACAATATTTCATGGACAAGGTTTCCTCAGTCAGAAAATCCATCACACATACCCCTTCTGATGTTTTTCCTTCTCAGCTTTGCAGTGTGTCTTTGAGAGTTTTTGCACCAGTTGCTCTTGAGGACCTTAAGAAAGTGGTCCAGGAGATGAATGCCACCACCTGCCCTCTCGACACGATCCCTGCCAGAATTATGAAGGAGGCTATTGACACCTTAGGCCCCTGCCTCATCCTCTTCATAAACAGCTGTCTGAGTTTGGGTGTTGTGCCCGCTGCCCTCAAACATGCCATTGTACGACCACTGCTTAAGAAGCCTAACCTTGATCCATCCATCCTGTCCAACTTCCGCCCAATATCTCACCTCCCTTTTCTGTCCAAGCTGATGGAGAAACTTGTTTTTTCCCAGCTTCAGGCCCACCTCCAACTGCACGCCATTGCTGAGAAATTTCAGTCAGGTTTTAGGTCCAGACACAGCACCGAGTCTGCATTGTTGAGGGTCCACAATGACATTCTTGTGGCTATGGACAAAAAAAGCTCAGTGGTTCTGGTGCTACTGGACCTGACTGCTGCATTTGACACCGTGGATCATGCCATTCTCATCTCCCGGCTTCAACACACTGTCGGCCTCCAGGGGGCGGTGCTCAAATGGTTCTCATCATATCTCACAAACAGGACTTTCTCAGTAATGCTAAATGACTTTTCATCATCATCTACCCCTCTGTCAACTGGAGTGCCCCAAGGTTCCATTCTGGGGCCTATTCTGTTTGCACTGTACATGCTGCCACTTGGACAACTCATTACCAGACACAACATCCAGTTCCATTTCTACGCCGACGACCTCCAGATCTACCTTCCAGTGATCCTGAGTAACCGTTCTGCACTGGAACCTCTTCATAACTGTCTTCAGGATATTAAAGAATGGCTCGCTCAGAATTTCCTTCATTTAAATGAAGGGAAAACTGAGTATATTCTTTTCAGCCCCGACTCACCACAAAATTCACCCTGTTTTGATCCTGTAACACCTCAATTCGCTCCCTCTGTGAGAAACCTGGGTGTTATATATGACAATGGACTAAAATACGACAAACAGATAAATGCAGTGGTAAAGGCGAGTTTTTTTTCCATCTAAGACTGCTTGCAAAGGTCAAACCATTCTTGTCCCGACCTGACCTTGAAAAGGCTATTCACGCCTTCATCAGCTCGCGGATTGACTACTGCAATGCTGGACTTAACCATTCTCTCCTCCAAAAGCTCCAACTTGTACAGAATGCAGCAGCACGCCTTCTCTCAGGCACCTCCAAACACTCACACATCACACCAGTCCTCTGTTCCCTTCACTGGCTCCCGGTGCGGTACAGGGTGGACTTCAAAGTCCTTTTATTTGTGTTTAAAGCCATTCATGGCTTGGCCCCAGCCTACCTTAGTGAACTTGTAACCCTGTACAACCCAGTTAGGAATCTGCGCTCCGCAGATCACACCACCTTGGTCATCCCTAGGTCCAAGTACAAGGCTTTGGGGGGGCGGTCTTTTGCTGTCTTAGGCCCTAAACTGTGGAACGCTCTCCCAACTCATATTCAATCTGCCACCGAGCTCACAACTTTTAGGTCAGAGTTAAAAACATATTTATTCAGGCTGGGACTGTTGCTCCTTTATGTTACAGTCGTGTTTTAATTTTGTTTCAGTAGTATTGCTTTTATTCTTGTTTTTACACTTGAATGCACTTTGTGCACCTTTTGGCGGTGCAGCTGTGTCTTAATTATGTTTTAGTAATGTTGCTTTTGTTCTTGTTTTTACCCTGGAAAGCACCTTGTGCACCATTGGGTGCTGGAAGGTGCTATACAAATAAATATTGATTGATTGATTGATTGAACTGATATGAAACACTTACATTGTGATACATTTTTCAGCCATATCGCCCAGCCCTACTATCAACAACTAATCTTTCAATAATTAGCCTAGTCCGTTTATTAATCACAACCAAAATAAACAAATCTACCGTGGTTCACCCCGTTGATGCGGACTGAACCACGAACCAATCTACGTCATCTATCATGATTTGCAAACACACTTAAGTCGCACAGCCATCCTTACCTTTAGCTAGCTCCCCAGCGAGCATGCTTCCTACATGCCCAAAGTCACTTGATTGCTCTTTCTGCTGCCCCTGACACGTTACATACCGCAGTCCTCTGGCTTCTTCCACGTATGCCCAGCTCGCTCAGAAGAGCAGTCGCAGATTTTGCCACAAATCCACGGCAGCCCACTTCTACCGGGCGGACATGAGCCCTCCAACCATTCTGCTCTGCGTCTGCTGCTAACTCTGCATACTTAGCTCTCTTATGCTCGTTAGCCTCCTCAACTCTATGTTCCCACGGGACAGTCAGCTCTATAAAATAGACTACTTTCTCTGGCTCAGGCCACAACAGCAGATCTGGCTGTAGTCGGGTGCTAGCTATCTTGGTTGGAATAAAGAGATGTCCATTTAAATCCGCCCTCATCTCCCAGGCTCCTCCTACTCAGAATAAGTCTGCACACACAAGTGCACAGTGGGCAGGCAGCATCCTCACCTACCCACTGGTTTAGGTTCTGGGGAGTTGGCAACACATCATAGTAGCCCCTATCATGAATCTAATCCTGCTAGCCTCCATGCTCCAAAGCCCTATCCACTTCAACTTCCTTTTCTCCACACTCTCCCAGTTCACCCATTGACCCTGCTTAGCCTGTAACACTGCCTTAGTGCATCTTACTGCTTCCTCTTGTTTCTGTACCTCTTCCACTACCATCTTTCTCCTTTCTACTGCTGATGCCTTGCTCCACAGAGGTTTCCCTGCACACAGCCCTAAGCCTCCATGCCCTTGCTGTACATTGCCTATGATATCCCTATGCCTAAGAGCTGCCTGTGCTTGCTGTACTGCCTCTTTTGCCTCCCCGTTTTAAATGTGGGCACGCACTCCTAACCACTGGATCCTTCGACTGAGTGAGAGTCATTTCCAGTCTAACTTTAGCACACTTAAACTCCTCTGTTAGGCTGGTAACTGGGAGCTCCAATATGCCTTTCCCATACAAGGCTGCGCTGCTTAAGCAGCGTGGGACACCGAGCCACTTTCTGATAGAAGAATTAATCATCCTTTCTAACTTTTCTACCTTTGAAAGGGCAACCTCATACACCGTCAGCGGCCACATTAGCCGAGGCAGTAAACCAAATTGCCAGCACCACAATTTTAACTTCCCTGGTAGCCCTGACCGGTCAATGCTTGAAATGCCTTGAATCATTTCCTGCCTTAACCCTTCAAACTGCGCCTTATCACTGAGACTTGCATCATACCATCTTCCCAAACTCTTCACTGGCTTCTCCAGCACTGTGGGAACCACCTCATCATTTACAACAAACTTCTTATCTACTACCTTTCCTTTAACAATAGAAATACTCCTAGATTTAATAGGCTTCACTTTCATCCTAGCCCACTGCAGGTTGCTATTTAGCTAATCCTGCAATCTTCTGGTACAAGGAGCGGTTGACATTGTAGTCGTCATGTCATCCATGTAGGCTCTAATTGGGGGGATGTGAAGCCCTCCCTGCAGCCTTTCTCCACCTACCACCCATTTGGAAGCCCTAATAATGACCTCCATTGCCATTGTAAAGGCTAGTGGAGAGATAGTACACCCTGCCATGATGCCTACCTCCAGCTGCTGCCATGCTGTAGTGTATTCTGCTGTGGTAAAGCAGAGTTGTATGTCTAAAAAGTAGGCTTTGACTAAGTTTTTTATACTACCTGGGAAAGAAGTCGAATGCTTCCCATAACAAACTGTGTGGTACTGACCCAAAAGCATTAGCCAGGTCTAACAATATTACATGCAGGTCTCTCTTCTCTTGCTTTGCTAACTGAATTTGGTGCCAAATCATACTGGTGTCCTCTAAGCATCCAGAGAAGCCGGGGATCCCAGCCTTTTGCACCGATGTATCAACTAGTCTGTTTTTCACCAAGTAACTGGACAACCTCTGTGCCACAACACTGAAGAAAATCTTCCCCTCAACATTAAGTAGACTAATTGGTCTAAACTGGCTTATTTCCAACAATTCCCTCTCTTTGGGAATAAAAATGCCCCCCCCTGCGCCATGCCTTGGGAATAACCCGTTTCTACCATACTACCTTCATCAATTTCCACAGGAACCTCAGCACATCTGGTGCACTCTTATACAGCCGGTAGGGGACCCCATTAGGTCCCAGGGCTGAAGAGGCTCTACCATTTCTTGAATCTCTTTCCGCCTTGGTGAGCTGTTATCACACTGGCTACCTATTTCACAAATAGGTGGAATGTCAGAGGGTAGTGCCAACTTTCTAAACCTGTCCGTGCCTTTATGCACCTCCTCCAAAAACTCCTCAAGCTTCTCTTTTGGTACCGTAAGGTTACCATTTTTTTCCTTACTAAATAGTGACTTCACAAACCTAAATGGGTCCTTATAAAATGTTACTCTAGCCCGCTCTTTCCTTTTGCTGTTTTTCCTAATGTTCTCCACCCTTCTTAGCCCTGCCAACCGCTCCCTCACATCTGCCTGTAAACAATCAATACCTTTCTTCCCCTCATCTGTAGCTTTCCTCCACTGCCTCTTAAGGAGTCTCCTCTCCTGGAAGAGCTTATCAATCTCTTGCTGACGCCTAGATCTAACTACCTGTCCCTCTTGTTTCTTCCGTTTCTCAACCACACCAAATCTTTCCTTACCATAACCATAAATAAGATCACCCATTTTCTCCAACTTACTCTCCACTCTAACTTTAAGCCTACCTAGCGCACTAACCAAATCGCTATTGATGTCCTCCCACTGCCTACTATCTGCTGCACCTGGCCATTTGATCCTTGGTTGACCAAGTTGACCGCTAATTTTCTCCCTCTTTAGCTGGCTGGCCTCTCTGTCTGCCTCAGTGCTTGTACCTGCCTCAACATTAGGGGTGCTGATGTCCTGCGAACTGTGGGTTACTTCCTGTCGCTGGACCGACTGACTGAATGCACTTCTTAAGAAGTAGCTAACAATGCAGGGTCCCTGTGCTCTCTCTGCCAAGCACTTTTTCCTCTCTTGATGGATTCTGAGGCCCTTTACTGTTGTTATCTTTTGCCAGCCACACACACAAACCTGCTGCTTCTTCCCATCTCCATCTAAACTAGTGGCTTCCAATAACATGCTTTGCCTACTCAGTGTCAAATTCATTCCAGGGTCAAAAAAAGTGACCCCTGCTCTCACTGACTCCAGGGGTATTTTATCAATATTCATACTTGTAGCGAAAATGGGGTGTAGCCCATTGCTTATTATAGCCGGGGTGCTACTTTAGCACCAACACTTTACTGATGGATTTACTGCTGCTCCATTTAAACAAAGATCAGCTGACTAATAAACATGGAAGCTGTCATTGAAGAGATCTGATCAAACTAATGACACATGTGATGACTCTGCTCATGGTTACTAAATGTAATGCTGGTTCTGTGATGTGCAGGCTTCAGTCAGACTGATCTCAGAGCTGTGATCAATTGTTCATCAGATTTGATGAATGACCACCACTGTCTCTATACATCTTGGAAGGCTATCAGCTGGAATCCAGCTTCATTTCCTGGACACATCAACACAACAACAACAGTCGTCTTCACATCAACTCAAATACATGATCATAACAAGCTTCTGGCTCATCTGATTGGCTGACTGTTGTCTCTCTCTCTCTGTCTGTCTGTCCAATCCTGAAGCGTGTCTCCATTCTCCTCTCACAGCTTCACTGAGAAGCTGCAGGTTTACAGGAAACACTGGATCTTTGATACTTACGGTGTTTAGGACAATACTGATGAAAGCAGCATGGACTGACTGGAACCCTCTACTCACCTCAGAGTCTCCAGTTTATAGTCTGGACTCTTCACAAGATCAAGAAAATGCTTCACTCCTGAATCCTTCAGGTTGTTGAGACTCAGGTTCAGATATTTCAGATGGGAGGGGTTGGACTTCAGAGCTGAGACCAGAGAATCACAGCTGATCTCTGACAAACTGCAGTCAATCAATCTGAATAAAGAATAAAAGATGAAATGATTGATGATCAATCAGATGTGTTGAGGTTTTAAACGTGTCCTCATCAATGTGTGTGTTGACCAGGAATGAAGCTCAACATTACACAGTTATTTAAATGAGTTTGTATTTGTCTTCATTTTGAGGAACAATAAAGTTTTATATAAAATAAATTCGATTCAGATGGTGATTAAAGTGGAAATGAAGCAGTCAAATAAAACAGATGTCTATAGCACTAGTTAAATATTTAAATATACCATAAATACAAATAAAGTCGGAAATATGACCCGTTATTCAGAAAAAAGCACAAACAAGTTGCATTAATTCTAATGTTTTCAGCCTGTGCGCAGCCATCTTTGTTTTCCGAAAATGATGACGTCACGAGAATGGTTGGTGCCACACTCTATGTTGTTTACATAGCGGCTGTCGTAGCCTCACAGTTAGCTTACTGCCTCAAATGGAAAACAAAATGGATATGGACAAATGGGATAGACCCACCAATGAGGGCAGGATCCAATTGCCTATGCTTTTGAGCCTGTTAGAGCAGTGGCAGTTTTAGTGCCCCCCACAGATCCTCTCGTTCCTCTGCCTGGCAAGCTCGTTTCTGCGCTCTGTCTCTGCGCATAGCAGCGCCTGACGGGTCCGATTTGACAGGTCTGTCCGTGTCTCCAGCACTATAGCCAGTAAAATTAAAAATTGTTGGCACAGCATCTGGCTTCAGGCGATTGGTGGGACGGCGAACAAATCTCCCATCTTCATCAAAAGCTCCCTCTTCGACGTAATCAGACTCTATAAAGTGGTCGCTACATACTCTCTGTCCTTTTATGTTTTATTTATTTTATTTTTTGTCATTTATATTTTTGTTTTTATTACTGTATATATTTTATTTCTGTGAGCACCTTGGGTCAATTACATTGCGTTTAAGTGTGCTATATAAATAAACGTGACTGAGGCGTTTCAGTTTCAGTGCAGCTAACCATCTTTGGAGCAGTTTAGGCTTTTTGACTGGAATAACGTGAAAAGGAACTAATTTACCGCTCTCTTTTACCCGATAGAATTCGTTTGAACAGCCAGGGGCAATACAAAATGACCCCCCTGTTTTTTTCCCAAGATCTGCCATGTTTATTTGACAGTTAGCGACAAAGCCAGTAGGAAGCTAATGGCTAAGACAAACGCTAACAATTCTGATGACGTAGCGCCTGAATTTTTAAAACATGGCTGCGCCCTAGTGGCGAAAGTCGTTATCTACATGTCATTTTCCAGTGAAACTGCTTGAATTTCAGCTTTAATGAAAATCCATGTATTTCCAAAAATGAAAAAGCAACCAAAAAATTATCACAGTTCTCATTGCTTCATTTCCACTTTAAACATATCAGATCTACAACAGTAACAAACAGTGAACTTACCCCAGTGTTTCCAGTTCACAGTCTGGACTCTTCAGAAAACCACACAGCTGCTTCACTCCTGAATTCTTCAGGTTGTTGAGACTCAGGTCCAGATGTTTCAGATGGGAGGGGTTGGACTTCAGAGCTGAGACCAGAGAATCACAGCTGATCGTTGACAAACTGCAGCTCCTCAATCTGAATAAAGAATAAAAGATGAAATGATTGATGATCAATCAGATGTGTTGAGGTTTTAAGTGTGTCCTCATCAATGTGTGTGTTGACCAGGAATGAAGCTCAACATTATACAGCCATTTAAATGAGTTTGTATTCATCTTAATTTTGAGGAACAATAAAGTTTTATTTAAAATAAATTAGATTCAGTGGGTGATTAAACATATCAGAATTACAACAGTAACAGACAGTGAACTCACCCCAGAGTCTCCAATCTACAGTCTGGACTCTCCAGAAAACCACACAGCTGTTTTACTCCTGAATCCTTCAGGTTGTTGTCACTCAGGTCCAGATGTTTCAGATGGGAGGGGTTGGACTTCAGAGCTGGTCCCAGAGAATCACAGCTGATCTCTGACAAACTGCAGCTCCTCAATCTGAATAAAGAATAAAAGATCAAATGACTGATGATCAATCAGATGTGTTGAGGTCTGAAATGTGTCCTCATCAATGTGTGTGTTGACCAGGAATGAAGCTCAAGATTATACAGTTATTTAAATGAGTCTGTAGTTGTCTTCATTTTGAGGAACAATAAAGTTTTCGGGCGAGAGGTGGGGTCCTCCCTGGAGAGGACTCCAGCCTATCACAGGGCTAACACAGAGAAGCACTCACACCTGCAGCCAATTTAGAATCACCAATTAACCCAATGAGCATGTCTTTGGACGGTGGGAGGAAGCTGGAGTACCTGGAGAGAACCCACACTGACACAGGGAGAACATGCAAACTCCATACAGAAAGGACCCAGTCGGCCTGGATTAGAACTCAGAACCTTCTTGCTGTGAGGCATCATTGTTAACCAACACACCACTGTGCCACCCACAATACAGTTTTATTTAAAATAAGTTTGATTCAGTTAGTGATTAAACATATCAGGTTTACAACAGCCACAGACAGTGAACTTACTCCAGAGTCTCCAGTCTACAGTCCGGACTCTCCAGAAAACCACACAGCTGCTTCACTCCTGAATCCTTCAGGCTGTTAAAGCTCAGGTTCAGATGTTTCAGATGGGAGGGGTTGGACTTCAGAGCTGGTCCCAGAGAATCACAGCTGATCTCTGACAAACTGCATCTCCAAAAACTGAATAAAGAATAAAAGATGAAATGATTGATGATCAATCAGATGTGTTGAGGTCTGAAATGTGTCCTGATCAATAAGCTGTTCTCTAAAATGGTAGTGACTTTGTCCTTGTGTTATTGTGGATCTTCATCATGTCAGCCTTCTACAGACATCATCCAAACGTCAGCGCAACATTTAGGCAACACAACAACACTGTGGATGTTGTCCTCCATCTTGTCTCATTGGAGTCAGACTAGAAGGGGATTTCTCCACAGACAGTATGGACAGAAAGAATGATTAGTGACACCAAGAACTCTGTTAATGATAGGGGTGTAACGGTACACACAAGTCACAGTTCGGTACAACAGGAAAAAAAGCAACAAAAACTCACACATGTATAAAACTAGCTTTATTCATTGATTTTGAACAGACACCAATAGACTGAAAAAAATAAAAACCACCTCCTGTTCTAAAAGTAAAAACTAGAATAAAACATCAAACTAATGCATTAGGAGGGTTCTCATACCATTCATTCATTTTGTTCATACAGAGGAAAAGAAAAAGCACAATTTCTTGTAGGGATAAACTGAGGTAGTCAAGTAGCAACTGGCAACTTTGGTAACTTCATTAGAAGAAACTAACTCAACTAACTTGTTGCACACACGTTTTTTTTCCTCGCACCAGTGACAGACATATCGGGGTGATGCCGCCTTATGTGCGTTAGCATGTTTGATGTGTTTCCAGCGACGTACCGCACCTCCGCCAAACATCGTCGGCAGTCTTTGTCCGGTCCACCATTCGCGTGCCATCACCGTTATGTTGCACCGGGAAACCAAAGTGTTCCCACACTGGTGATTTAAATGAAGCCGGCGGCTCTTCCAACTCCACACTTCTCTTAGTACATCTATGCTCCACACTCTCAATGACTTTTCTTATTTGTCTGTTTTTCTTCTTCTGTAGGCTAATGACGTCAGCTGGCAGCTTTTAGACTCATTACCGCCACCTGAATGGAAGTGAGGACTCGACTTTTTCTTTATGCTATTATATTATACTAGGCTATTATTTAAGTCCATCAGAGCAGCAAAAAGTGCTCACTCCCAAAAACTTGAAGGCTTCTACCTCAACCACAACACACCCAGTATGTGGCAGGGAATCCAGTCTGTCACAAACTACAGGAGGACCACAACAATGACAGACCCCCGGGACACCACCCTTCCAGACAGCCTGAACACCTTCTATGCCAGGTTCGACAGGCTGAACACAGACTCACCCTCAAAAGCCCCCTGTGACCCCACGGACACTGCCTTCCAGGTTACACACGCACAGGTCCTGAAGGCTCTGAAGAAGGTAAACCCCCACAAGGCGGTGGGACCTGATGGAGTGCCTCCCAGGGTACTGAAGGCCTGTGGGGAACAGCTAGCCGGTGTGTATGCTGACATCTTCAACATGTCATTATCCCAGGCAACAACACGGTTCCGGACACGGTTGACCCCCTCCAGTTTGCATACCACCCCAACCGATCAGTGGACGACACAGTAGCAATAGCCCTTCACCACACCCTGCAACACCTGGAGAGCTGAAGAACGTATGCCAGAATGCTCTTCCTGGACTACAGTTCTGCATTCAACACCATCTGCCCAGGCAGACTAATCGAGAAGCTGGCAGACCTTGGAGTCCCTACTTCCACCTGCAACTGGATCTTGGATTTCCTGACCGAAAGACCACAGGTGGTGAAGATGGGAGGACGGGTGTCTGCTGAGCTCAGGGGCAGCACAGGATCACCACAGGGCTGCTGCCTCAGCCCCAAATTCTTCACCCTGTACACACATGCCTGCGTCTCCACCCAGGACAGCACCATCATCATCAAATATGCTGATGACACCACCATCCTGGGCCTCATCAAGGGGGGAGATGAGTCAGGATACAGGGCCTTGGTCAACAACATTCTTGTCTATGGAGAGGAGAACGACCTCATCCTCAACACAGACAAGACCAAGGAATAATTAAGGACTTCAGGAAGAATCCTCCCCCTCTACAGCCTCTTTTCATCAGAGGGGCTGAGGTGGAGAGGGCAGACTGCTACAGATTCCTGGGACTGCAGGTCACATCTGACCTGAGCTGGACTCTCAACACCACAGCCACAGTGAAAAAAGCCCAGCAAAGGCTCTATTTCATCAGGCTGCTCAGAAAAGCTGGTCTGAACCATTGCCCCCTCACCCAGGCCTACAGAGGGCTGATAGAGAGCGTCCTCACCGCAGGCATCACTGTCTGGTACGGCAACACCACACAGGGAAGGGAGAGGAAGGCTCTGCAAAGAGTCATAAAGACCACAGAGAGGATTATAGGGACAAAACTTCCTTCCATGGACTCTATGTACGCACAGCGCTGTAGGAAACGAGCAGAGGGAATCATCAGAGACTCACTCCACCCAGCTCACTCTCTGCTCAGACACAAACACTGCAGGTACAACCTGAGACACAGCAGAGCGGACTGTATCATCACACATAAAACTCGCTTTTTCAGCAGCTTCTTCCCTGCCACAGTCAGACTGATGACAAAACAATAACTCCTGAACTTTTGCAAAAAATAACCAAACACTACCTCACTTTAATTACATGTGCAATAGTTGACTTAATATTAACTGTGAAATAGGACGATGTGCCATATACCCTCCTGTACAATGTGCAATTTCCTGATAAATGTGTAGTTCTCGGATAAATGTGCAATAGTTTATCAGTGCAATATTCCCAATACTCTCTCTTTCTCCCTCTCTCCTGTTCTCTCTCTCCTGCTCTCGTTCTCTCTCCTGCTGATGTTCAGGAACATGATGCTCCTTCATTTAAACTCTTTGAGCTCGTTTTCTATCTGACAGTCCCAACAAGAGAAATCATCTAAACCGGATCTCCATTCTTCAGAAGCCTGATAAGAAAATAAATGAAAACTGACCTCAGAGTCTCCAGTTTACAGTTTGGACTCTCCAGTCCAGCAGACAGATGCTTCACTCCTGAATCCTCCAGGTTGTTTCCACTCAGGTCCAGATGTTTCAGATGGGAGGGGTTGGACTTCAGAGCTGAGGCCACGACTTCACAGTGATTCTCTGAGAGCCCACAGTTAGAAAAGCTGTCATGAGACAAATAAATAAAATCTGCTATAAGGGAAGAAGACATTTCTATAAACATTCTATAAATTGATCAATGGACAGTTGGACACATCCTGTTGGACATTTTGTCTCCACATCAGTGGTTCAGCTCATCTTCTCTGACTGTGTTTGACAGGAAACAATCATTCTCATCATCTCTCTCAGACCTTTGTTTAGTTGAATGTGCAGATGAATGGAGACAACACTGAGTTACACTGAGGCTTCCAAACTGTCCACAGTCTGTCAGTGGATCTGATCTAGGGTTGCCAACTCCCTGAAAAATAAATAAGGAACACCTCATTGGCAGGGCCGGCCGACCCGGTTGCCTTCACCCTTCCCGGCGTGGTAAATTTTTTTAGCCCTTTTTTGCGTATGTGAAACAATTTTTAACTATTTAATGCAAAGCTGAAGTGAATTAGATTCATATTTCTGAGTGATATGAACATATGGAAAACAAATTATTATTCAACTTTCAATTTTTAACACAAAATAACAAAATTAACAGAATAAAATAAATATCTTTCTTGAACAGAAACCTGTCCTGCTGAACTTAAAACTGTATAAATTAATATAAAACAATAGAAAGCAGAACATTCCTCTTGTAATAGTGCAATAAGAAAAGTGCAAACAGAAAGTGTGAGGAAAAGTTGCTGCTTTGTTGTCTTCTGGTATCTTCTTCATATGCAACAGTACCTCGACCAATGAGATGAGCGGGATTCCCGCTGTCAGCTCATTGGTCACAGAGCAGGAGACGACCTGGGAATAAGTTTACCATAAATGTTCATATAAAGCGTCCTGTTATTCATTCATTCCACTGACATTTTACACACTATTTTGGATTCTCACGGTAATACAGGACAAAGTGCATCCTGTTTCAGCTCAGTATGGGACGCGTACTTTTGTTTTGCTGTCTGCCATCACCTTCAGTCCACAAGTGGAACATTTAGTCTTTAGTCCAACACAAATGAAACCCATTACTTGACAACCTCAGACCTGGACATCATTCAGTATGAACATGGTGAAATATTTCCATGTGGAGGACACAGGACTGGCTCAACTTTAGTTGTTCAGCACAAACACAATGAACAAACAATCAGGTTGAATTCTTTTCACCATCAAGTCATCACAAAGATGTTCTCAGGGTTTTATCTGTCAAACTAAACTCTGACCTTTGTGTGTTTCAGATCTCTTTAACAAGTCAGACTTCTACCGTTCTGCTCTTATATATTCAGACCTCTGAGCATTTCCTGCTTCAACTCTTCTCTACAGCAACAAGACAGGAAACAAATATAAAGATGTAAAAACAAGACCATGTGACTCGACTTCGCTTCTTAAAATGAAACGTTGAACTCAGTCAATAAAATGCTCCATTGATGGGTCAGTCTCTGTGTGGGATGATCAGTAGTTTACGGTGGCTCATGTTGATCTTAGCAAGCTTTAGAAAGATGTTGATGTGGAGCCACTTCACTGACTTCAGGATTATTCTGTACTCTAAAACAGCCTTCAATATCCTCTCATCATTGTAACGTGAGGCCTCAGAGGCTGCTTCAGCTAAACTAACTTACCGATGGAGAGAATAATAAGACAGAGAAATAGAAAGAAAGAGTCAATAACTAGAAGAACAGCTGGAGAACATCTCGGACTAAATATAACCGACTGTGACTCTGTTAATGATCACATCAGGACTCACCGAGCCTTTCTGCAGTTCCTCACGACTGGGATCAGTCTCTGTCGTCCCTCCTTTGATGTGTTGTACTGATCCAGATCCAACTCATTCAGAACCTCCTTTGACATCTGCAGCATGTAGGCCAGAGCTGAGCAGTGGATCTCAGAGAGTTTCTTCTTTGATATGTTCTCTGACTTCAGGAACTCTTGGATCTCCTGATAAACTGAGAGGTCGTTCATCTCCATCAGACAGTGGAAGATGTTGATGGTTCTGTCAGGAGAGATTTTATCAGTGTTCATCTTCTTCAGGTTGTTGATGGCTCTCTGGATGATTTCTGGATTGTTCTCTCTCTGACCCAGCAGGCGACTTAAGAGTCTCCAGGAGGACACTGTGTGACCCAGCAGGCCTCCTAAGAGTCTCTGGTTGGACTCCAGAGAGAGGCCATGAAGGAAGCGAACTAACAGGTCCAGGTGACCATTTTTACTCTCCAGAGATTTAACCACGACTCTGTTCAGAAATTCATCCAAAGGTGAGTTATTGTAGTTTCTTCTCAGGAAGTCCTTCAGCACCTCTGTCTTCCTGTTGGTGTAACAGTGGATCATGTAGACTGCAGCCAGAAACTCCTGAACGCTCAGATGGATGAAGCAGAACACCTTGTCCTGGTACAGTCCTCTCTCCTCTTTAAAGATCTGTGTCAACACTCCTGAGTACACTGAGGCTGCTCTGATATCGATGCCACACTCTGTCAGGTCTGATTCGTAGAAGATCAGGTTTCCTTTCAGCAGCTGATCAAAAGCCAGTTTTCCCAGAGACTCAATCATCTTCCTGCTCTCTGGACTCCAGTGTGGATCTGTCTCAGCTCCTCCATCATACTTGACCTTCTTCACTTTGGTCTGAACCACCAGGAAGTGGATGTACATCTCAGTCAGGGTCTTGGGCAGCTCTCCTCCCTCTCTGGTTTCCAACACATCCTCCAGAACTGCAGCAGTGATCCAGCAGAAGACTGGGATGTGACACATGATGTGGAGGCTTCGTGATGTCTTGATGTGGGAGATGATCCTACTGGCCCGCTCCTCATCTCTGAATCTCTTCCTGAAGTACTCCTCCTTCTGGGGGTCAGTGAACCCTCTGACCTCTGTCACCATGTCAACACACTCAGGAGGGATCTGATTTGCTGCTGCAGGTCGTGTGGTTATCCAGAGGCGAGCAGAGGGAAGCAGTTTCCCCTTGATGAGGTTTGTCAGCAGCACATCCACTGAGGTGTACTCTGTAACATCAGTCAGGATCTCAGTGTTGTGGAAGTCCAGAGGAAGTCGACACTCATCCAGACCGTCAAAGATGAACACAACCTGGAACTCTTCAAAGCTGCAGATTCCTGCTTCTTTGGTTTCAGGAAAGAAGTGATGAACAAGTTCCACCAAGCTGAACTTTCTCTCTTTCAACACATTCAGCTCTCTGAAAGTCAATGGAAATATGAAGAGGATGTCCTGGTTGGCTTTGTCTTCAGCCCAGTCCAGAGTGAACTTCTGTGTTAAGACTGTTTTCCCAATGCCAGCCACTCCCTTTGTCATCACTCTTCTGATTGGTCCAAGTCTTCCAGGTGAGGCTTTAAAAAGGTCTTCTTGTCTGATGCTTGTTTCTGGTCTGTGTGGTTTCCTGGATGCTGTTTCAATCTGTATGACCTCATGTTCATCATTGACCTCTGCAGTTCCTCCCTCTGTGATGTAGAGCTCTGTGTAGATCTCATTCAGAAGTGTTGAGTTTCCTGCTTTAGCAATCCCCTCAAACACACACTGGAACTTCTCCTTCAGAGCAGACTTAACTTTACGTCCACAAACTGGAGCAACAACTCCTGAATGAAGAAACAAGAAATAAGATGAACTAGAAAATTCCTGCGGAAATTTTGACTGTGCCGATGATGCTGACGTCCAGTTTCAAGTGTGCGTGGTCTAAAGGCCTGGCTGCTAGGCTCAAAGTGACTGGATGGGTGTGAGTTTGATGTCATGCATGGTACAACAAACCAAACAGGATGATGAGGATGCAGTAGGCCTGGCTGAGAGAGAGAGACACTGAGAAGGGTCGTCCTTTATGCCCTTCTACAAACTGAAGGGCAGGTACAGGCAGCAGACCCCTCCCAGCTCCACCTGAAAGCCAGCATCAAATAAGGAAGAGAGTGGGAGGGATCGTCACACCCCCACCTTTAAGAGGGGTGTCCTCACTTGGATCCCCAGACTTCAAACAACACAGTACAACTACTAGATAGCTTCACAATGCCCACAAAATGTTAGGTAACATACTTAATATAACTCTTATGAGTGTTCAACAGCTCATTATTTATTTAATTAAAAACATCATATAATATTAAATTACTCCAATTATATATAAAATGTCATTAATGTTGTTACAAGCCATAAACGTTTCCTAATTTATGTGGTGGAATAATATATTTTTCAGTTTGACACAGTTTTATTTAAAAATATCTTTCCTTTAAAATGTAAAACTTCAACATTATGTTTTAACTTCAGTGCCGGTTTGATGACTGTGATAAGCTCCCGCTAGCAACGCGGCGAATTAGAGAAGGAGGGAGAGAGGGAGGGAAGGAGGGAGAGAGAGAGGGAGGGGGGGGTCATGGAGTGTTCTGCCTCCCCGTTGTAATGGTCTGAGAGTCCCTAATGTTTTGTCAGTCAGTCTGTGTCTGAAATGCTATAGTGGGAGGGGAGGTGGGAGGTTGGAGTGGGGGGGTCATAATGTCAGGTTCTGGCCACCTACAGTACTGCAGTAATGGTGTGAGGGGTTCTAATGTTTTGGCAGATCGTCTCACTCTGTCTCCCTCAGCCTTCTGTGTGCACCTGTGCTGGTTCTGCTCGTCAGGGCCGTTGCCACGACTACACGCCGCACATATACTTCTCCTGTACCCTAGGATTTGCCCTCCGAACAAATGCTTATTTCTCAAAAACTACAAGTCCCATCGAGAAAACGAACACATTGTGAGCGTCAGCCGAGGGTTTTCTACAATTTAGTGTTGTTCCCACGCGCGTACTGCCAAAATTGTGGCCGTAGTCGTTTTAGAAAAAAAGCATGCGACGAGAAAAATCGTCGAAAAATCGCTCTCGATTTTGACATACACACACATGGGGAAAAATTCGAAAACTGGTCGGCGCACTCCTCGCTCGGAGGAGCCTCCAGTCCAAACCGTACGTCCCACACAAATAAAACCCACACCATCTGAAAGCCAACAAAAATCCCTACATTTTTATGTACTTTTTATCTCTGGACCTCAAAAACTGTGGCCACCCCGTAAGATTGAACCTTTTTATTTTCAGAATTTTGACGAAACTCTGAAGTTAGAGTGAGCGTCAGAGTGCGTCCATAGAGATCCATTATAAACGATGATTTTTTAATTTCTTTCCAAAATTTCGCCAAAACGTAAACTGCGACCCTGACCAAACCGTAAAAGGTATCGAAACGCCGTTTTCAGGACTAAAAAGCTACACTTCCCGTGCCTCGTACAAACTTCCAAGCATTTTTCTACTCCAAAGCACGGCCGAGTAATCGCTGGACAAAGGGAAGCAGGACATTTTGGAATGTTGGCGATTTTTTCGGGCTTTTCCATTCATGTCAATGGGCCGAAACGCCCGCTTTTGGCCGGATTATTCTCGCCCCGTTGGAAGGATCGCTTAGAAAAGTCATAGCACACTTCTCCCGATTAAGGCGCACGTCTGGATATACAATTTGTTTATTTTTTTTAAGAACTCTGGGAGGAGTAGCGAACCGAAAAACTACGGAAGAAGGCGGAAGAAAATTAAGCTGCACCTGCCTGTGCATGCACTAGCTCCCATTGCCTGCAATGGGAGCTAGTGCATCGGCACAGATAATGAATAAACTCTCCAGTAAATATTTCACATGTAATTGCTCTAAAGAATGAGTGTGTGAATATATCTTGGTTCATCTCTGGAGACATTAGTAAATGTCCCATTTCTCCAGCAGCTTCAATGTTTAGAGAAATCCTCTTACTGCTCTGCAGACAGTCAGCCAGCTCCTCCTGCTTCATTCTCTTCAGGAAGTTCATTGTGATCTTCAGAAATAAATCTCTGCTGCTCCTCCTCTGCTCTTCATCCTCACCCTCCAACACCTCCTCATCCTCCCTCTGACTCTCAGAGCATTCTGGGTAATCTGGACTCAGAACCTTCTGCATCTTCTTCAGCTCCTTCTTCACAAAAGTGGTGATGTTGTCCTCCAGCAGCTGGAACAGAATACCATATGAATGACACAAGCAGACTGAAATCATGGAGACAAGCATCAGATCCATGTTGGACACACTGACAATCCACTGGTCTACAAAGTGCAGCATGGAGATTATGGAAAGTAGTTGTTGTACATGTACAGACCAGAAAGATGGAGTCCAGCTGTGTCTGATGCTGCTGGGCAGACTGACCACTGGGAACCTCTGAGCTCTGCTGGTGGACTCTGTGGACCAATCATCAACAATTAGCTCTCATCATGTCTGTCCACACAGAGACAAACACAAGGTAAATGTCCCTGGAGTGATATGTGGATGTGAAGAGTGAATCAGATGAGTCTCTGTAGTGGTAAAGGTTTACTAGTCCTGCTGATCCCACTGACCATCAACAGCTCAGTCTGCAGCTGTTTCATAAAGCTGTGCCTCCCTGATGAATCAGCTGAAGAAGGAACCCAGAGCCAGAGACTGAAGACTGTAAAACGTCCACCAGTCCACAGTGAGTGACTGACAGGCCATTATCAGCCACACAGAAAACAAACCAGACAGAAACATTGAGAAACCTCAGACTCTCTGACTGATCATGTTAGAGATGATAATCTTAGCGAGGCACATGTTCTTCACCTCAGAGCCATCAGCTGTTTCTTTGTCTCCTCCAACATATTTCACTATTTTAACTTTGGACACTTAGAAACAAAGTGTCTACACAAAATAGCGTGGATGTCTCATCCTGAGTTTATCTTCTCTACGACTCAAGCAAGGTCTTCAGGTCAGGACTCAGCTGTCCACCTACACCTGAAGGACAAGGGACAACAATGTCCACATGTTCTGAACATCTGAGGAGTCTCTGGACATTAATGGATCATCAGAGAACCACCAGGTTCATCAGAACAGGTTCCTCCAGGTCCAGGTCCAGGTCCAGGTCCAGGTGAGTATCAGGTCATTAACAGACTCTCGTCATGTGACCTTCAGGTGATAAAAACCTAAACTCCCCACCAGCCATTTAGAGCTGAACACTTGGAGGAAACGTCTTCTAGTCCAGACGTCTTTGTCTCAGTTTAGTTTCTGGACATAACAATGTTCACTCTTTCAGGAATAAACCAAAGGTCACGATTGTCCATGAAGACTAGAACGTTGATGAACCAGGAGTTTTTATTCTCCAGCTCCACTTCCTCTGCAGCGTTACAGCTGATGAGTTTCATCTGAGTCTCTACCATGAAGAAGACCTGCAGGCCGAGGCCTCAGACGTGGAGCTGCTGACTCTCTTCCTCAATGTTTCATACTAATGTGCAGACTGTGTCTATATGAACTCTGGTTAGCTTAGCATTAGTTTAGCTCCTCCTCTCCTCAGACACATCTCATCTTCTCTCTCTCTGGTCCACAGTCAAACACAATGAAGACTTGTCTCCATGGAAACAGACTGAACAGCTGATTAAAGACTGAAGACACTACTCTGCTTCAAAGATCAGTCTCTTATCTGTCTCCTCCTCTAAGGCCTGACACTTACTGTGTCGGCCATTTTAGAAGATCTTTGTAAAAGAAGCAAGAATTCAGCAAGTTACTCAAACCATGTGACTTGTATAAAGTTAGTGATTGTTCTACTGTATATCTATATGTTGTCTATCTTCTTCTTCCAGTGTGTCTGTGTTGTTTTAGATCAAAATCTGTTTATCTTCTGAGGAAACATCTACAACATCTAAGCAGCAGAGATGAAACAGACATGAGCAAGTCAACGTTTATTTATCCTCAGCTCCTCAAGTCAGACAGATTTACTGACACTTTACCTTTTTGGACCAGAACCACGTCCTCCTTTAAACTCTTCAGTAATTCCCTTGGACCAGTCGCTCTTCAAGGACACACAGCTGGCTCCAGATCCTGATCCAGATCCAGGTCCTGGTCCAGGAGAGTCTGGTCTCTGCGGCTGGATCCTGAAACTAAACCACCACAGATAAATGTGCATGTTGGATAAAAACTGATGATAATAAATTCAAAGCAGAGACGTCAGAAGTAAAAGGATGAAACAAACGCATTGTATAAACTCAGTGACGCAAGAGTGATGAACCAGCTTTAACCCAAAGAGGAAGAGAGATGAAAGTAAGACCATCAGCTCCTTATGTAAGACAGATTTACTGACACTTTACCTCTCTGAAAGAGAATCATGTTCTTCTTCAAAATGTTCAAAAGTGTCCATTGACTGGTCGCTCTTAATGGACACACCACTGGATCCAGATCCAGATTCAGATTCAGATCCTGATTCAGATTCAGATTCAGATTCAGATCCAGGTCCAGGTCTAGGTCTAGGTCCAGGTCCAGGTCCCTCCAGTCTGTCCTCTCTCTGGTCCATGCTGCTGAAACACTAATCATTCATGTTGTAAACAGATCAGCTGATCCTCCACTGATTGGCTCTTATTCATCAGCTGCTGTACTTCTACCATCCGTCCACCAGATGGAGCCATGGAGGACACACATGATGCGTTCACTGACACTGAGACTTTCAACAAACTCAGGTCCATCATGATCAACGTATATATTTTATACTATCTTCCAGTTCATAGACTTCTATATTTTACACAGACATTAAATATCTTGTATATATTTTTAGACACATTCTTCATATACTAGTAAACCTTCTTTTCATTTATTCCTTTTGTATTCTGTCTTGTAACATGTTGTGGTGTCTTGTCAGCAGATATGTAGCACAGTGGGACCAGGAGAAACACAATCTCACACTAATATGTTTTCATTCATATACTGAGGAGGTGACAAGAAACACCACTTGAGTCTTTAATAGATTTACCTTCTAGATAGAAAACTCTAGATATCAGACATAGATTTACATATGAACACAACATATCTCATGTCCATTCCATGTTTTAAACTCTTCTATATTCCTGATAGAAATGTGTATATCATGTACAAAGCATCTCTACGTTGAACTGGAGTAAAAGTACTTAGTTACTTTCAGCGCTTCCCGTTAGAAAAGCAGATCAAACTTCTAGAGACAGATTTCAAATCAAAGACTGTGTCAAGATGGAAATAATCAAATAAGTTGAAATCATATTTAGGAAGCAGGTCTCGCGCTGATCACGCAGAGACTAGAAATGGCGGATCAGTTTCATACTAGTCCTCCTCCAGACTCTGGACTTTCAGCTCTGACTCAGATTAACGTGAATTTATGGAGCTGCAGATTTCTGCTGCTTCTGTTGGAGCTAAGCTGCTGACATCTGATGTTAACCAAGAAAACATTCAAAACTGCTTCATTACCTTCAGACGGAGTTTGACACGGAGAGAAAAATATCTGTGACACGATCCTGGTGAAAGAGAAACCAAACTGAAACCAGGAAACTATCTGCCAGGAATGCGGCTTAGTATTTTCAGGATAAACCTGTATGGTGAAGAACCTGCCAAAGCTGCTTTTCCAGTCACTGCTGTTCCAAAAGACGGGCTGGTCCTGGATTTGAACCTGGGACCTCTCCCACCAGAAGAGAAACCCTAAACTCCCACCAGTCATTTAGAGTTGAAGACTGGAAGGAAACGTCTTCTATTCCACATTAGGGGTTGTACCGACTAGTGGACTTTACTGCTGTACCATGACTCTTTAAGCATCATGTGGACTAGTCACTGATCACATGACAATAACAACATGGACGCCTCCTAGAAGACAGGTGAGGAGCCCAGTGGGTCATTGGTTCATCAAGTGTGTGGAAATACTTCAGGAAAGATGAAGCCCATACTACCGTGACATGTCAGTCCTGAAATACAACTAAAGTACTACTGCAACAAAGACATGCTAACGCTAACGCTAGCAGAGGAACGGTCCAAATCCTCTGGACAGTAGTCAGTTAACAACTTCACCAAATGTCCTGTGGTAACAGAGAGAAGGAGGCTGCACATCAACTATTTGATAAAGTTATTAGACCTTTAGCTGCTACACTATTTAGTTTTTAGTTTAGTTTAGTTTATTTCGAACATGTGCGGGTAACATAACAAAGTAAACTGAAAACAAACAAATCCAATAAGAATAGTCAAAACAACAATAAGAATAGTCAAAACAACAATAAGAATAGTCAAAACAAAAATAATAATGTGAACCCAACATGTCCGGAAAGGAGTAGGATGAAGCATATGCTTATTGAACCTACCCCTTTTCCACTACTCAATTAACAGTATTTTCTCTCCATATATATATATTTACATAAAAAAATAAAAGAATTAGAGAAATAAATAAATAAATAAATTCATTTTGATTAAATAAACAAATACATAAATCATTTATGAAAACACTGATTGTTAAAGCCCTTCTTCCTCCCTGTACCTTGTGAAAACCATGTGTTTGTAGCGCTTTTTAAACTGGATCATGCTTGGACATTGCTTGAGCTCCACACCCAGTCTGTTCCACAGCCTCACTCCACAAACTGAAACACAAAAACTTCTTAATGTTGTGCGTACCCGCTGATGTTTTAAGTTGAACTCGCCCCTCAGATTGTAACCCCCAACTCTGTGAAAAAACTATTTTTGAATATTTCCAGGATGTAGATTGTTTATTGCTTTGTACACGCTTTGTGCTGTTTGGAAATGAACCATCAAACAATACGCTGTGGAGTACTATTAAATGCTACTGATGGTGCTGAGGTACTGCATGTTTTTATACAGGCTACACCTATCTGTAGAGCACAGTATTGATAAACTCATGTGTTTATGTTCAGTTCTGAATCTTTAATCCCAGGACATTAGTCCATCAGTTCATCAACTTCTTTCTGATCTGGGTCGATTTCCTCCTGATTTTACAATTAAAACATTTAGACCCAGAAATGAGTTCAATTCTCTGGTTGATCAGCATCAAACCAGGAGAACGTTTTCCTTCTGAGATTTGATTATTCTGAATAAAATACATGAATAGAAATACTGATGATTAGAAAAGACTTGAATTAATCACTAAATGCTTCTAAGTTGCTGCTAAAATGATGAATTCTTAGTTCCAGTTAATGAGCAGCTTGTTTAGACGCTGGCGTCCACACAGCAGGGGGCGCTGCAGATAGAGGTTTAGACTTTCTTTGGCTCTAAAGCATCAACCTGGCTCAGCACTTACCTGTTCTGCAGCCCTTTTTAGATTTGGAACCAAAATCAAGCATGACTTTTGACCTTTACCAGCTTTGTCCAATGAAAATGGACTAAAATCACAAAGTAGAAACTGAATTTAACAGGAATGAAAATGGTTGATAAAGATAAAGCTTCTTAAAGAAAGTGAAAACTAAAACGCTGAGGGCGCTGAAGGACGAGTTCAAACAACATTTCTCTAGTGAGTGTGATAAAAAAGTGTTTGTAAGGATGTAAACATGATCAGCTTTAGTGGTTTTAAGATCATGTTGATCTAGAAAGAGACGTGTAGATTTGAAGAGCTTGTTTCTATGAAGGTTTAATTGTGACATATTTAAGGAGATGTTAGATCTAGTTTGTTTTTAATGCTGTAATCTGCTGGAGTTTAGTTCAGACACTGGATGATGAGTCTGTGAAGAGAAAGAACATTTAGCTTGGTTTATGGTGGAGGAGGAGGAGGAGGAAGAGGAGGAGGAGGAAGAGGAAGAGGATTAGGAGGAGGAAGAAGAGGAGGAGGAGGAGGAAGAGGAGGAAGAGGAGGAGGAAGAGGAGGAAGAGGAAGGGAAAGAGGAGGAGGAGGAAGAGGAGGAAGAGGCGGAAGAGGAAGGGAAAGGGGAGGAGGAAGAGGAAGAGGAAGAAGAGGAGGAGGAGGAGGAAGAGGAGGAGGAAGAGGAGGAAGAGGGAGAGGATGAAGAGGAGGAGGAGGAGGAGGAAGGAGAGGAGGAACAGGATGAAGAGTCCTGATGAAGAGCACACACCTTCAAATCATTGACCTTAAAGAAGAAATGCACATTTTCTACCAGTTTGTGGCGTCGTCTCCAGCTTTGAGTGAAGTGTGTTTGATGTCTAGATTAATTATTAAAGATAAAAATGAAAATGTTAAAGATGACTGGTTGTTTATTCAAAGACAAAACGTCTGCAAGTTTCATTTTCTCAGTCAGAGCGAGTAGAAACTGTAGAAATGTTTTGTCCAGGAAGCTGTAAAATGAGAAGTGATCACCTGTCATCACCTGTCAACCATCTTTTCTTCTATTTAATAAAACATTGATGTAGACTTTAAATCACTTTGTTTTCTTTAACATCTGAACCGACACTGAGCAAAGTCATACCCATGAGCTTCTAGAAGATGACCTACTATAATATATGGTTTTTATATCATACTATACTAGGATGGTTTTCTATTTCCTCCTTTACATTTCAAACTAATAACTAATATAGAATGTTGTTTTTGAAGACATAGACACAGATTGCACATTAACCCTCTGGAGTCGATGGTGCGTTCAAATCACATGAGCGATTTCAGACGACGAAGCATCACGATGCAGCGTCGTTCAGTCTCCGTTTCAACTTTTGTAGAAAGTGCCGACTTCAAACTATAGACCAGTTTTTAAATTGTGTTGAGATGTGTCTCCCTCTGGTGGTGAAACGATGAACTGCATGAAGTCAGTTTAATGATCCAAACACAGAGAAACTATGATGATCACTGCCCTCCAGTGGTCACTGTCACTAACTACAACTGTCCACATCCCATAATACTGATATTCATTGACTGCGGTATTTTAGCTCTAATGTTCATCAGGCTGATAATGAACACATATTATTACACTGATAGACTGACTGATGAGTGTTCACTGCCCTCTGGTGGCCACGCAGAGGAACTGCAGCTAAACAGCACATGAGTAACAGCAGATATGCTTAAACTACAACCAGGTGATACACTGTAAAAAATAACACCAGGAGCCATGCTGTAAAACAAGTGATTACTAGGAGATACACTCATATAAATGACTAAATGGAGACAGACAGTATAACAAAACAACCTGGAGATACACTATAAAAAATGACCACAAGGAGGAACACTGTACAAAATGTCCACCAGGATATACACTGTAAAATATGACCACCAGAAGATGTGGTGACAACAGTCACTAAGGTACTAATAGAAGCACACAGAACATTGATTTGTGACCAAGTGTTAAATTTAATATCAAAAGAAAAAAAATGTATTTTGAATAGATTCTTAGTTCATTAGTGTATGGTACCAAACCATTGGAGCATGTTGGAGCCCATTTGGATCCAGTTGTCAGTGTCTTAACAGTACTCACAGTTCCTGGGATGCAGAGTGCTGTTAGATATAGTTTGGTAAACCCTCCTTCAGCAGTGTCCCGTCACTGTGGTGTAGAAACACGCCCTCAGGCTCCGTCCACGTTCAGAAGCATCCAGTAGGTTCTCAGCAGCTTGGTGCATGAAGTATTTCCCAACAACAAGTCTCTCATACTGTTAGCATGAGGAGCTAACTAGCATCAGTCCTCAGTGTGGTCACGGTTTAGCATCAATTAAGTAGAATTCCAGACAGAAAAGGCTCCACTGAACTTCCAGTCTCTCCAACAAACAAATACACTAAGTGGTTCAGGCAGACACGGAACTAAATCACACTAACTTAAATAAATATAGATTATTGAACTAAGTTTTAGAGGTGACTTTCTGCCTCGCTCCGTCTCTTTCCTCTCAGTCCCACCCACCTGGTTACCAGGTAGGTTAACTTGAACATCACTGATTGGCTAATCAAACAGATTGACACCTTTCCATACCATTAACGCCACAAGAAAATGGTGCGTTCAGGAACCATGTTGAACATACATGTTCATACATGTTGACATATATGATCATCTGACCTCGTCCATGAATGACCTGCAGTGATGTATTTGTGGATGTAACTGAAGAAGACTCATTCCAGCTCCAGCATGGATCTGATGGAGTCTCTGGTCTGACTGTGAGCTTTACAGTCGACAGCTTCATGTTTTATCTTCAGCTGCTTTTAAATCATCTTTTAGTCTCTAAACTCACCTGTTCCTACAGTTCACCACCAGTTCTACAAACAGGAAACACTCACCAACCAATAACCAATGACAGATAAAGCAGCTGCTGCTCGCTCCAACACAATAAATATGTGGATGTAACAGGAGTAAAAACATCTGGAATCTACTGTTTCTACAGAGACAAGAGAAGACATGGAACAAACATCTACACAACAACAGGAAGGACTGTTGATGCTGGCAGGTTGACATGTGTCTGAATCATTCATGAGGGACTGGACTTGATTTGTTGGAGCTTGATAGTTTTGGCCACAGACACAAAGATGCGCCAGCAACACCCACCCACAGCTCCATAGACTGCCATGTTAAAAAGGCAGGGAAATTTCTGGAGGAAAGCAGACGTAACCTTTCTTTGAATCGCTTTAAATAGGTCACATTTCTTCATTTTACCCACGAACTGCATATGTAGACGTTCAGGAAAGCCTCAAGATGCCCAAAGTTAAGTCGGTTCAATGATTGGAAATACAGTTTGGCCACAAGTCCTTCCTGTTCGAGGCGATTTTTCAGCATTTTCTCTCTCTCTCCCCGTCTTCCAACTGACATTCGAACAGGAGCAGTTGACCCTGGTAGCCATGACAACCAGACCCCAACCAGCTTACACACGTTCACACACGCAGCTGCTGGGGACGAGAGGCGGGAAAAGAGCTCTCAGTGGAAAACATGATCTGCCAAAACATTAAAACCCCCCAAACCATTCATTTTAAACACAAATTATATCTGGCTGCTTTGCTGAAACTCCTGACACAACATCCCTGACCCGTTTCCTTCATCTTATTAGGTCAGTGAATAGCTTAACTGCTAACAGACGCTAACGACTAGCCGCCCAGTGATTTAGCCGACGACTAGCCTTCCAGCATAGCGCATGTATGTTAGCAAGCTAGCGGAGCTAACGGAGCTAGCTAGCCGCTACCTTAACGCCGCGGACTCAACCGCGGAGTTAGCCTCGAGCTAACCGCTAACTAACCGCTAGCTAACCGGGATTTAACCGCGGACCCGCGGGAGTTAAACACGAATTAGCCGCGGCAGTTAGCCGTGAGCTAACGCGGAGGCTAGTGGGGTTAGCCGCCGGCTAATTCGCCGCCTTGCTAGCGGGTGCTTATCACAGTAATAATGTTGAAGTTTTACAATTTAAAGGGAAGATATTTTTAAATTAAACTGTGTCAAACTGAAAAATATATTATTCCACCACATAAAGTAGGAAACATTTATGGCTTGCAACAACATTAATGACAGTATATATATATATATAATTGGAGTAATTTAATATAATATGATGTTTTTAATGAAATAAATAATGAGCTGTTGAACACTCATAAGAGTTATATTAAGTATGTTACATAACATTATTTGACATGTCTATTTGTCTGCCTATAGTTTTCCTCCAGCTGATCCAGACAGACTGCAGTGACGTCCAACATGAGACAAAGAGCTGGACTCGCAGGACAATTTGAAGGTCTTCACTTCATCGCTGATTCCTTGTTACAGCCTGGATGTGTTAAGTTTAATATTATTGTTTTTCTAACTGTAAGACTGTGCCGTAAACTGTTAAACTATTGCTCAGGTAGGAGTAATGAGTTTTATTGTTAAAATTATTATGATTAACGATCAATTGTTACGATTTGCTCGTTCTTTGTCTGGGGATCCTAGTGAGATCCCTCCCACTCTCTTCCTTATTTGATGCTGGCTTTCAGGTGGAGCTGGGAGGGCTCTGCTGCCTGTACCTGCCCTTCAGTTTGGAGAAGGCGAAGCATAAAGGACGACCCTTCTCAGTGTCTCTCTCTCTCAGCCAGGCCTACTGCATCCCCCTCATCCTGTTTGGTTTGTTGTACCCTGCATGACATCAAACTCACACGCATCCAGTCAGAAGGAACCAGGCCTTAAATGACTATTTGAGTTGTGCTTTTTGTTATAGCTGCTGCTCATGGTAGTAAAGACATGCTACTTAGTAAAGACATTCGCGACGTAAGTCGCGAATACTTTCATACCTGTCTTGACCTGACCATTACTTTTTGTAGTCAAACATGAAATTATTTGCAACGTAAGTCGCAAATATTTTCACCGGGATTATATTATGACTATATGAACAGGTGATCATTAAAGCATCATAGCATCTTAGTATAATTGCATTGTAGCATCTTAGCATCGTAGCAACATAGTATCTTAGCTTTGTAGCATCTTAGTATCATAGCATCTTAGTATCTTAGCATCATAGCATTGTAGTAGCATCTCGGCATAGTAGCATCATCATAGCATCGTAGCATCGTACTGTCGCAGCAATATAGCATGGTATCGCAGACTGCTGCGGCCACTGCATCACTCTCGCGATTTCCCGCAGGGGAATTGTCTAGTTAGTGATGCAGTGCTACGCAATGCAAACTATTGACCCTCATAGCAAAGCTATGGGAGTCAATAGTTTGCAGTGCGAAGCACTGCAAACTATTGTTCTTCACTACGTTTTTCTTCTTATTATTATTATTATTATTATTATTATTAAACTTTTTCCTACGCATTTTCGAAACCTTTCAACTCAAATACCGTTCGTCGCACACAGACACAAAATACATCAAAACGTGCGTCTCGATCGGACTCGGTGTGCTTCTATACAGTTCTTTCAAACAAGATTTTTTCGCGACGTAGTCGCGAAAAAACTGCGACAAATTTCCCAATTGAAATGAATGGAGAAGCCCGAAAAAAAAAATAATTCAACAGACATTTTCAACAATGAACTGCTCTGGCATACTTTAACCGAGAGACTTCATTTAAACTTTAAAACGTAGGTACTCTTGCCTTCTCTTCAGAGATTCACTTCACTTAGCGACAACTTTTACCGTTTTTAAACTATGAAGCCTCAGAGTTGTGTAGGTTTTTACTCAAATTTCAGGGTTTATAATGGGTGTGTATTGCGCGGAATGTTTGTGCTAGAGTGGATGACATCATCAGCTAGAGTGAGGAGGGGAGAAGAAAGTTAGTCAAAAAACTGCACAGAAACTGCTCCCGTGGCCACAAATTTCACACGACAGACATAATTTATACATAGAAACGTAGGAAAATGTGTCTTCTCACTCAAATTCGTCTGCTAAAGCTGTAAGTCTTATAGTTTTGGCGTCAGACACAAAGATGCGCCAGCAACACCCATCCACAGCTCCATAGACTGCCATGTTAAAAAGGCAGGGAAATTTCTGGAGGAAAGCAGACGTAACCTTTCTTTGAATCGCTTTGAATAGGTCACATTTCTTCATTTTACCTACAAATTACACATCTAGACGTTCAGGAAAGCCTCAAGATGCCCAAAGTTAAGTCGGTTCAATGATTGGAAATACGGTTTGGCCACAAGTCCTTCCTGTTCGAGGCGATTTTTCAGCATTTTCTCTCTCTTTCCCCGTCTTCCAACTGACATTCTAACAGGAGCAGTTGACCCTGGTAGCCATGACAACCAGACCCCAACCAGCTTACACACGTTCACACACGCAGCTGCTGGGGACGAGAGGCGGGAAAAGAGCTCTCAGTGGAAAACATGATCTGCCAAAACATTAAAACCCCCCTTTCACACAGCTGCTGGGCCTCTTAGCTATAGCTCTTCTCATTGACTGAATGACAACTTCATGTTTGACCTTTTCCTTTATTTTAAACACAAATTATATCTGGCTGCTTTGCTGAAACTCCTGACACAACATCCCTGACCCGTTTCCTTCATCTTATTAGGTCAGTGAATAGCTAAACTGCTAACAGACGCTAACGACTAGCCGCCCAGTGATTTAGCCGACGACTAGCCTTCCAGCATAGCTCATGTATGTTAGCAAGCTAGCGGAGCTAACGGAGCTAGCTAGCCGCTACCTTAACGCCGCGGACTCAACCGCGGAGTTAGCCTCGAGCTAACCGCTAACTAACCGCTAGCTAACCGGGATTTAACCGCGGACCCGCGGGAGTTAAACACGAATTAGCCGTGGGAATTCGCGAGAGTGATGCAGTGGCCACAGCAGTCTGTGATATGATATGATGCTATGATATAACGATTTGATACTGCGATGCTAAGATGATATGATGATATGATGCTACAATAATCCTTTGCTTTAATGATATAATTTTAAAAAAAGGATAGTGTGAGTTAAAATAAATAGTATATATACTTATATATATATATATACACTAAATATGTATATATATATATTTACATGCATACATTTACACACACACACACACACACACATCTATCTATAACAGGATCATAGCGTAGCTCAGGAATCTAACCTGTGTCCATGAGAGAGACAGAGAGATCGTGAACGCGCATATGTGTGTGCGTGTCTGTGAATCTGTGAAGCCCGCGAAAAATTCATCCATCTGATTGGACAGTAGCAATGACGTGTTCACGGGGAGGACTCTGATTGGTCAGGTCCGTTACTACGGAGTTAAATACCCTCGTCTGATTCTGCTCCTCCCCTTTCTTCTCGGCAGAGGTAAGTGTACGTTTCATTCCTCTTTAGATAACAAATATTTTATTAAATTGTTAAAGAAAAGTGATATTATTGAAGCTAGATATTGTTCTGTCGTTATTCTGTAAATGTATTTAATTATTTATGTTCGGTGTGTTTATATTAAAGAATATTAAGCCGCGGTAAAAGCTCGGTAAAAGTGACTGTGCCTTTTCTATATAAAACATTAAACAAAGACAAAAGCAAACAGCTCTAACTGTGGTAATATGTATATATCTTTATCAAAAGAGAGATTATTAAAGCTAAATATTACTTTCTGGTGATTTTACGGTTGGTTTGTTTCAATACAAGAACATTAAACCGAGCTAAAAAGCTAACGGAGCTAACTGGCTATAGACAGAGCTAAGCTAGCGGCCTGTACCGCCGCCATTATGCTAATGAAGGGCTAACGAAGCTCACTGGCTGTAGACGGAGCTCCGGTAAAGGCCCGAAGGGCCGCTATTGTGTTAATGAAAAGCCTACAAAGCTAACTGGCTGTGGCGCGAACGGCAGCCATTATGCTAATGAAAAGCTAACGGGGCTAACTGGCTGTAGATAGAGCTTGGTTAAAATAGCTAGGCTAATATGTTAAACACTTTTACATCATACCTTCATTAAATAGAAAAGCATTTTGATACAAGACTATTTTTTTTTACTTTTGGTAATAAATGTTCATTCAGATGTTGATACAATCCTGTACATTTGCTGAAGTTGATGTTATCTTTGCTTGTGTGGAATATCTATTTGTCATAGTAATTATTTGTTTTTATGAAAAAAAAAAACTTATAATATGATACTGTTTAAAATAAATTAATATAGTAGTATAATTATCATCCATAGTTATTATAATATAGAAATATTGTGCCCAAAAACACACACTTTATGACAACTACAGATGTTTAACATGTGTTTGCTTTGTTATTAGCTTGTTGCTTACACTTACTTATAACAATTGAAAGACATTTCAATTTTTTTGCATTGTCTTTGATAGGATTAAAAGGTTCCTGTGCTTCGACAGCTGAGAGTTGATTCATCGCCCTCAACCATCGCAGAGTAGTATCGCCACCTCACCCACACACATACATTCACCACACCTTCATCTACACAGATTTAATTTAAATATAACATATTACATTAATTTGTCTTAGATTAGATTATTTTACATTAGGTAGTTAGAGTTTAGGTAAAGGCTAGGGTTTAGGTTAGTTTGATAGGTTTGATAGCCTGTTAAACTTTGAAAAGTATTTTGTCTTGTTTTTTTTTTCTGTCTATTTTTTGTCAGCAGGATGCCTAGGAAGTCCAGACGTTCCATGGCGGTGAAGCAGCGCTGGAGGAGGCTCGACCTGGAGGAGCTGAGGTCCACCCCTTCCCCCCTGGAGGTATTTACACAGTAGATAAGCTTCTGTGCCACAATGACATCTGTCTGCGTGAAAATGGCTCTAGAAATGTTACATCTATTGTTTTCTCCTTAACTGCTGAGTTCTGTATGTGTTTGGTCTTAATGTTTCATCAGACGTCCCCCCCGGCCGGAGAGGAGCCTTCCCACCGACCCTGCTCTCAAGCTCGTCCCCCCGTTCGTGCTCGTGAGTATCTCTCAATGATCAATAAATTAATTCAGCATCAGTATTTAACTTTCTAAACTGTTTTTTTCTGTCCTGTTGTACTCATATTAACAAATGATTGTTGACATTTCCTGGTTTGTTTTCAATTCAGTAACACCGTTATCTCGTGATGTGTTTTGTCGTTTACTAAACAGGCCGCGGTACCGGCTACCGCCATCGGGTCCTGCGGTGGCCAACTTCGTCGCTCACTGGACGGAGCCACAAGTTGGTCATCCCACCGGAGTCTCCTGACAAGAAGGTGATATTATTAGCCACTTTATGAAGAAAGTGATTGATGTTTAGAGGGATTAATGATTTTCATGCTAATTACATTTTCTTGGTTGTTACAGTTCATTCTGATTGTCGGGGACTCCCACCTGCGCTCCATCGCCGACGGATTCGCCGTGATGCCAGACACTAAGTATTCGTTCGGTATCATGTCGACCCCTGGGGCCCATGCCGCTCAGTTGCGGACTGAGGTCCTTAATGCTAATGTACCTCTCTCACCTGATGCTGTTTGTGTTCTTGCTCCTAGTAACAACCTGACAGCCAGCAGGACCATCGAGGAGGCGGCCGTCGACTACGCCCGTTTCCTCACTGCGGTGAGGAGCCGTTGGCCAGAGGTAAGTTTAATTTCATGTCTCACTTGTCCTGTATTTGTAGTAGTTTAACAAGACTCGAAGTTCATTGACTCTGCTTAAACGTATGAGATTTAAAAAAAGAGATTTAAAAAAATTAATGTGTATTTATTGTAACGTGTGTGATTTTGAAAGAAAATGTCAATTGGTAGCGAACATGTTTTGTTTTGGAAAATTTTGCTTTATTACAGGTCTTTGTGGTGGACTTCCCCCCCCGCCTGACGGAGGACCAGACGTACCAGGACCTTCTTCGCCAGGAGTACCACCGCGTGTCGGCTCGTATGGGTGTGTACAAATTATCATGTCAATAAAAACAAGGAAAAAGAACTTAAAAGTGTCTGTGATTCATGGTACATGTTGTAATTGCTTGTTGTTTTCTTTTGTGTATTTTCAGGTGTGAGGTTCTTCTCTGCGGCGGAGTACTTCCCCCTGACGCGCCTGGAGCTCTGGAGCAGAGACGGCGTAAGTAGAAAATCAATGTGTGATAGAAAAAGTCAAATTTGTTATAATGTCTTGTGTGTTGATATGAAACATTCAACACGAGCTACTGTTCTATACCTGAACTTTGTATGTGTCTTTGTGGGTTTGTGTTCATGTGTGCAGGTTCACCTGAGCGACCGTGAGGGGATGGCCATCCTGACCAGCCTGCTGTGGTCCGCGACGGAGCGGTACCTGGAGACACCACCTCCCCCCCCGGTGTCTCCTACTCCTCCACAGCCACTTAGGAAGGTTTCTCCTAAGCTGGTTGTGAGGGGAGAGGTACGTGCTCCGCTGGCTTCTGACCCCTTCCGTTGGAAGGTCGTTGGTCAGAGCAGCAAGGTTAGTAAAGTTTTACTGTTGTATCATCATGTGTGTTTACATGTGTTTGTGAACATGTTGGAGATCGGGTTCACAGTCTTAAAAAGCACCTATTTAATCAAATGTGATGTGAACTTTTCCAGGTTCCCTCCCCGGCCAGCGCGACTCAGCAGCAGGAGAAGGAGTCCTTCCTCCCACTGAACCCTGTTTGGTTCAGCAGCACGCTTCTTCGTGCTGTGGAGGAAGTGTCTCCTTCTCAGCTGTCTGGTGTCGTGGACCCCCCGTCTCCTCCAGCGCGGAAGAAGGTAAGTTGTCTGATTCTTCTCAGCTGTAAAGTTTCTCCTTGTTCCCTACAGTTACTGTTGCTATGTTCTATCTGACTGTGCAGGTGGCCTCCCCAGCAGCAGCCAGACGACGCAGGACCCCCCGCCCCCAGACTACAGTGACTAATGTACGTTTTTATCTGCCACAACACACACAATGTGACACAGAACACACAGTGTGTTCACTGAGTGAATTTTAACATGTCTATTCTCATGTGTCAACAGCTGGTTGGATCCCCTCCTACCAGGTTGGCCTGCAGTCTGGGATCTCCGGAGACCCCCACCTGTTCACCGGTGGCCAAGGTACATATTATTCCTATTGAATAAAGTTGATGATGTCATCAAAGTCTTCATTCTACTGAATTCTTGTTATGATTTGTTCTCAGGTGGCCAGGATCCAGACACCTTCCCCGGCTGGACCTTCCCTTTCCCTCACCGCTGTGGCCCGCTCCTCTCCTCGCCCAGCTAAGGTATTTAATCCACAACTGACACACACACAACGTTTACTGTAAATTCAGCTGTAACTACATTAACCTGGTTCATCTTCCTCTGCAGTTCATAAATGCAGAGAAAGTGAGTAATAAAAATACATTTAGAAAACTTTTCTCGTAACAACTTAGTGCTTGTTCTAATACTGGTCTTATGACTTGTCACAGACATTTAGAAAACTTTTCTCGTAACAACTTAGTGCTTGTTCTAATACTGGTCTTATGACTTGTCACAGACCCGGACACCGTTCCCCTCATCAACTTCCTGGCCCTGGATCATCGACGACGGACTGTCCACCTCCTCTGCTAATGAGGTAAGAACATTTACCTTCTGGTTTATCGTGGGCTCAATAAAGTGTTTGTTTGAGGGAGAGTGTAATTTCCTTTAAACTGTAATGTATAAAAAAAACTTGAGGAAATGAAGGAGAGATTTAATTTGTTTTTTGATCATTATTAATATCTTGGTAAACTTACCAAGATATTAATAATGATCAGAATACCAGTAATGTGTTCTAGTCAAGTGTGCTCATGATATGTGTGTAAGATTGTGTCAGCTTTTTATAGATGTTTAGTTGATCTGAAAAACTTGCTGGAATTGATGTTCTACAACAATGTAACTTGATTCATTACTACTTCTGCTATTAATACTAGTAATAATAATAAAGCTAACTATAATAATACTGATACTAATAATGTGTAGTAATTAATAGTATTTTAATACTAATAGACTAATAAAATTAATTATGACTAACCTACTAATAATTAACCATTGAACATCTTTACAGGCAAGCATAAAGGTAGGTACTCAGGTAAGTGGGGGTCAGGCTGTCACTGTTAGGGCTAGTCATAGTCAGAGGGACAGGAGGTACAGTAAGTTCTCTAGGAACAGTCAGTGTACCTGCATGTCCCTGACTTTTCTCGCTTTCGAGAATGAGGGTTGTAGCTTTAACACAGCTACCCTCGATAGAGTGCTGGCTCAGGGAGATTCACTCTACGTAGGAGTGAAACAACAGCTGATCCTGGAGCACAGGTATGAAAATGATCATCTCACCGTCGAGAAAATGCCTAAACAAGTCCTGACAGACACTGCAATGTACGATGTCCACATGTGCGAAGTTAAATGTGGAACCGTCAAAGCCTCCAGCGACGGAAACGGCAACTTAATTTCCCTTGCTGAAGAGCTGCAGTGTCTGTCAGGAGATGTGAGGCATGCGTTTATCATAGTAAATCCAGAATGCATTGCAGTGTTCCGTACCCAAACAGGGACGTATGGTGTGTTTGATTCACACACCAGAGATTCGGCAGGTTTTCCAAAATTCAACGGAACTGCAATCATGAAGACCTTCACTGAAATCAGTGACCTGGCTGAACACCTGCACAACCTCTTTGCTGATCGTGGACCTTCTGCCAGCTATGAGCTTGTGCCTGTGTCATTTGAAGCCGTCGGTTCCAGTGAAGGTCTTCAACAACCGACGGTAGAAGTAGATTTAGAAGTCTCCAGGACAGCTCTCCCTCCAGTCATAAAACTAGGTAAATTAGGTAAACAACGAAGACAAAAAGTTAAAAGGAGGGAAAGTGACAGCCATGTTATCAAATGTGAAAAAAACATTAATGAAAAAAATAGGTATGACAACTGCCCGGAATTTGGAATTAAAAAAATAGAAGCAAACAAAATAAAACATTCCCAAGACAGTAATCATAGGAAACAACGGTTACTGTCTTTCAGAAATTATTATTCAAAAGTTAAAAATACAAAAAAAATAAAACTTAATCAAAAATATAAGGAAGACCCAACATTCCGGAGCAGTAGAAAAAAACATTATACAGACAAATACAGGGCCGATCCTGCTTTCCAGAGCAGGAAGAAAAAAATTTTTACAGAGAAATATAACATGGATCCTGCCTTTCAAACTAGGCAAAAAAAATATATTAAAGAAAAGTATAAGGCAGACCCTGCCTTTCAAACTAGGCAAAAAAAATATATTAAAGAAAAGTATAAGGCAGACCCTGCCTTTCAAACTAGGCAAAAAAAATATATTAAAGAAAAGTATAAGGCAGACCCTGCCTTTCAAACTAGGCAAAAAAAATATATTAAAGAAAAGTATAAGGCAGACCCTGCCTTTCAAACTAGGCAAAAAAATTATATTAAAGAAAAGTATAAGGAGGATCCTGCCTTTCAAACTAGGCAAAAAAAATATATTAAAGAAAAGTATAAGGCAGACCCTGCCTTTCAAACTAGGCAAAAAAAATATATTAAAGAAAAGTATAAGGCAGACCCTGCCTTTCAAACTAGGCAAAAAAATTATATTAAAGAAAAGTATAAGGAGGATCCTGCCTTTCAGAGTAGGCACAAAAATTACATTAAACAGAAATATAGGGCAGATCCTGATTTTTGTACCAAAAAGAAAATGTACATGTTAACTAGGTACAAATCTAATCTTAGACTTAGACAAAAGAAAAAAGAAAGTTTAAATAGAAGGTATCACAATGATCCTGAGTTTAGGTTACGCTGTATCCAACGCAGAGTAACTAAACTCGCAACAAATGCTACTTTTTGCATCTTTAACAAGATGCAAAACGCATTAAGGATCAAACAAAAATATAGAAGGATCGTGCCCTATAACCCCCCCCAACCGCAGCCGTTAATAAATCCTGTGATGGAAGCCGCCATCACAGTGTTTCGTGAAACTATTCGACACGGGCCGACGTATGTCTGCACCGTGTGTAACAGAGCAATGTTTCCTAATCAGGTCAGATTGTGCAAAAGAGAAAAATATAGACAAAAACCTGCAGTGGCAGCATCCTGTTTAACAGGAAACTATGTCCACTTTTGTGACAACGACTGCGCTGCACATTGCTCTGTTACACACGAGCGACTAAAAGAGTGGATCTGTCACACGTGTGACAGCCACTTGAAGAGAGGACGGATGCCACCGGTTGCGACGGCGAACAACTTAGAGTTGTCGCCCATCCCCCCAGAGTTAGCGAGGCTCAACGTGCTCGAGAGGCAGCTAATTGCTAAAATACTGCCTTTTGCTAAGGTTGTCGCTCTGCCGAAAGGACAACAAAAAGCAGTCCATGGAGCTGTTGTCTGTGTTCCATCAGAGGTGGAAGCAACAGTCAACAGTCTCCCAAGACCCAGATCTGAGTCACAACTACTTCAGGTTAAATTAAAGAGGCGCATTAACTACAAGGGCTACCAGCACTTTTATACTGTTAATATGAGAAATGTATTAGCTAGTCTCGCCACACTTAAAAGGATACATTCTGAGTATCAGGATGTATCCATAGACGATAGTGTTGTTTTTGATGAGTCAGTCGACGATGACGACTCACAACTCAATGTTGCTGATGCTGCTCAGTCAGAGCAGCATCAGGGAGACATTGAGGCAGACGTGGACCTCGAGGAGGTCTTTAATAGGAAAAACGACCCAGACCAACCACAAAGGCAGCAGCCAGACCCAGACATGGACAAAGACTTAGAGGAAGTTTTTTCTAGTCAGAACGACCCAGACTCTAGTAGAAGTCAGCAGCCTCAGGGAGCTGACGACGAACAGGAGGAGCTGAGGCCTGGCCTGACTCTGGACACGTGTATGCAGCCGCCTGACATTGCACAGGAGAGTCTTTCGTATGGTGATGGAATATTTAGCATTGCCCCCGCCCAGGGCAACAGACCAGTAGGCTTCTTCACCATACCAAAGCTTGAAGCCATGGCTTTCCCTGTGCAATTCCCGACAGGAGAGAACACACTGGATGAACCCAGAACCTTCTCCCTGTCACCTAGCATGTATTTTAACTGCAGGTTGTTTGCTGTCGATACACGTTTCGCTAGCGACCAAAGCTACCTTTTCTTTGCGCAGTTTGTCACAGAAACCCACCTGGCGACAAACAGCATGTCAATTCAGATGCGCAAAGGAAAGTCCAGAGCTAGAGACGGCCGTCGTATTAACAACCTCATGCTCCTGGACCAAGACGAGGTGCAGCGGCTCATTATGAGCCAAGATGCAACTCGCTTCATGCAGCCTCTCAGAGGCACTCCAGCCTATTGGACCAAGACTCTGAAAGACGTCCACGCCATGGTGCGACAAATAGGCAAACCCACATTTTTTGTCACGTTCTCGGCTGCTGAGATGAGATGGCCTGAGGTCATAGAGGTCATCAAAGCTCAGCAGGGAGAACACGGGGACTTTTCAGAGCTCGACTGGAAATCAAAGTGCGACATTCTGCGGAGCAATCCGGTCACAGTAATGCGCATGTTTGAAAAGAGAGTCGACGCTCTGATGACCAACCTTCTCCTCTCACCAGCGCAGCCCATTGGCGAGGTGGAGGATTATTTTTATAGGGTTGAGTTCCAGGCTAGAGGAAGTCCCCACATCCACATGCTAATTTGGATTAAAAATGCACCTAAATTTGAAGAAGAGTCCGACCAGAAGGTCGCGGCTTTCATAGATAGGTACATAACATGCAAGATGCCTGATCCTGAGACAGACCTGGAGCTCCACAGAATTGTCTCAGAGGTTCAGGTTCACAGCAGGAAACATTCCAAGTCCTGCAAAAAAGGCAACGTTGCCTGTAGGTTTGGCTTCCCGAAGCAGCCCATGGATGATACATTCATCACTAGACCCCCCATTAGTGCTGGCACCTCAAAACCTTTAGATCAAGACCAGAACCAAGATGAGGTCGCCAGAATACTGGAGCAGAAGCGGGCACTCGCTAAGAAGCGAAAGGAAGCCAAAGTCAAACTTCAGCAAGTTAGAGACTTGCTCTTGGATGCAAACGCTTCATTCAGTAGTTTGACAGACTTGCTCGACCAGTGCGGCTTGACGTACACGGAATACCGAGCCCTTGTCCACCGCCTGGCGAGCAGCCATGTCGTGATCCTGAAGCGGCATCCAAACGATTGCTGGGTTAACGCCTATAACCCAGACCTGCTCCGAGCCTGGAACGCCAACATGGACATTCAGTACGTTGTGGACGATTATAGCTGCATAATGTACATGATGTCCTACGTGTCCAAGCCGGAGCACGAGATGACGCAATTCCTTAAGAACGTCATCGGAAATGTTAAACAGTCCAATGTTAACGAGCGTGACGAAATGAAGCAGATCATGCAGGCCTATGCTAAACATAGGGAAGTCAGCGCTCAAGAGGCTGTTGCTCGCACCTGCAGCTTACGGCTGAAGAGGTGCTCCCGGACCGTGGTGTTCCTTCAGACCGACGAGGACGGTCTGAGGATGAGTCACCCTATCGGTAGACTCCAACAGATGGAACCGGGTTCAGAGGAGGTGTGGATGTCCGGCCTGCCAGAAAAATACGTCAACAGACCTCGCGGTGCTGAGTTTGCGCGTATGTGCATGGCCGAGTTTGCGTCAGAGTACAGGGTGCTGTACGGTGAGCAAACTAAAAGTAAAAGCGCCATCCCCCTCCTGAATGAAATGGGCTTTATTCAGAAAAGAACTGCTGGAAAGCCGGCAATTATCAGATTTCCTCGGTTCTCAGAGAAGAAAGCTCCTGAGAAGTTTTATAGACGACTGCTCAAACTTTATCTCCCACACCGATCTGATGACGACCTGAGAGATGAAGCTAACCCCACTTATGAGCAGTTTTATACGTGTGGCGAGATCCCGGGTATGAGTGTTAGAGATCTCGTAACCCGTAACAAAAAACGCTACGAAGGTCAGGGTAAAAGGATCGACGAAGCGTTAGAACAGTATCAGGTGCTGGGCCCTATAGTTAATGAGTGGAACTGTTTTGCGCCTGAAGTAGAAGCTGAACGGTTAGAGTGTCTTGCAGAGCGACAACCTGCCGAGCACGAAGACCCAGGAGAGGTCCCAGAGTTTCAGGTCACTAGAGATAGGGGGAGCTCCATGCCGAGGATAGAAGCGCCGCAGTTGAGTCCAGACTTTGTTAGAAAAATGTATCAAAGTCTGAACGAAACGCAGGCTTCTATCTTCTACAGCATTCGTCAGTGGTGCTTTGAGCTGGTGTGGGGCCGCGATGTAGAGCCGTTTTATTACTTTTTGACAGGGGGAGCTGGCTGTGGTAAATCGCACGTAATCAAGTGCGTTCACCAGGAGGCAACGAGGATTCTGCGTGAGCTCCCCAGATTCAGGGACCAAGCAGACATGACGCAGCCTGCAGTGCTGCTGACTGCCTTCACTGGCACAGCAGCCTTCAACATTTCAGGCGTCACGTTGCACTCACTGCTCAAACTGCCGAGGTCCTTGAAGGCACCGTATCAAGGTCTCGGCAACGCCCTGGATGAGGTCCGAGCGACACTTTCCAACGCGGAGATTCTCATCATCGATGAGGTCTCCATGGTTTCCAAGGAGCTGTTTGCTTACGTCAACTGGCGTTTTCAACAGATCCGAGGAAACAGGAAGCCGTTCGGGGGGATTTCTGTCCTCGCTGTTGGTGACTTTTACCAACTGCCGCCTTTAGGCAGAGCCAAGCCACTGTGTGTGTATGAGGAGACTGAGTTTGATCTCTGGAAGGATCACTTCAAGATGGTCATCCTTACAGAGATCATGCGACAGAAGGACGATCGAGCTTTTGCTGAACTCTTGAACCGCCTCAGAGTGAAGCAAAAGCTGGATCCTTTGAGTGATGAGGACAGAGAGTTGCTCACACAGGCAGTGGCTGACGTCAAAGATTGTCCAGTAGATAGGCTACACATTTTTGCTACCAACAAAGAAGTTGACCGTCACAACTCTGGTACTGTAGCCTCCCTCCACGACGACGCTATCGACATCGCAGCTCGGGATTATAGGAAAATGCCTACGACCGGCTGCATGACGATAGTGTCGAACGTTAACGGCACCAAGCGAGATTTGCCTGACAACATAGTGGCTGCTCCAGGAGTACGCGTTATGTTGACCAGGAATCTCGACGTGGAGGACGGAATTGTTAATGGAACATTCGGAACCATCTCGCACATTGTAATGACGGACAGCGAGCCAAAGTCTGTTAAGTTAATTGGACTCGAGCTGGACAATCCCACAGCAGGACAGAGATTCCGCAAAAAGATCTTGGGTCCCTCAGACAATCTGGCCTACATTGAAAGATCTGAGGAGAGCCTGAGTAACACAAAAGGGGTCATTCGGCGCCAGTTCCCCATGAAGTTGGCTTTTGCGTGTACGGCCCACAAAGTTCAAGGTATGACGATGGCGTCAGCGGTTGTGTGTCTGAAGCGCGTGTTTGAACCGGGCATGGCTTATGTAGCGCTCAGCCGCACAACTTCGCTGGGAGGTCTCACTATCTGTGACTTCGACGAGAAAAAGATATATGCTGACCCCGAAATCAAGACAGCTCTGGAAAGTATGCCTCAAGCCTCTTTCCAGAGCTGTCGACCATTGTTAGCATTTTATAGATTGATGGAACAAACTCCAAAGACCTTGACAATCATCCACCACAATACTCAGGGACTTCCGTCCCACATTTCAGACCTGAAGGCTCATCACGAACTGCAACTAGCAGACGTGCTGTGCCTCACAGAGACACATTTGTCAGGGTCCTCTGTATCCCCAATTTTCGACCTGGAGGGATACACCATGTTCACACGCAGTAGGTTGCTGTCTTACAACAGCTGTGTGGACATGGCTCGAAAAGATGGAGGTGGAGTTGCAGTGTACTGTAGAGGCAACGTGCAAGCAGAGCCTCGCAGGTACATGCACCAGGTCACTGATTTGGAGTTTGTTGTCATCAAAATTGAGGCTCCAGTCAAACTACTTTTAGCGACTGTTTACAAACCACCAAATTTCCGATGGTCTATGTTCTTACAAAACTTGAGAAACCTCTTAGACTCATTGGACGTGATAAATCACCAGCCCATCATTGTTTGTGGCGACTTTAATGAGGATCTCCTCAGTAAAGGCAAAAAAAGTATAAAAGACTTGTTTCAGGCCAGAGGTTACACTCAACTAATTAGTGAATCCACCACTGAGAAGAACACTCTGATTGATCACATTTATATTTCACATCCTGATAAATGTCTTCAATCAGGTGTTCTCCAAACTTATTACAGTTACCACAGTCCAGTCTATTGTATTTTGACTGACTAAGTCTCTCCAGCCAACACATGGTCCATAGAAAAGTAAGTGTGACTTTAATCATGATGTTGTAATGGCATGTGTTGGCTGGAAATAGTTGAATCATGTATTGATGTAGTGTTTTTTTATATTTATTAATGTAACAAAGGGGTCAGCATTATCTTATCAAGCCGTTCTCATCATCTATTGAGATGATGAGAACGGCTTTCAATGTATAATGTTAAATATTTTGTAATTAGCTTAGCTAATGTAATTATTTAAATTACATTAGCTAACCTAAATAATGTAAATCATGTATTGTAAATTAAATCATGTAAGTTACAGGTCGACAATCTACGTGTCAACCAGGTCCATCAAAAGGTGAGTATCTCTCTTTAAAATGATTAATCACATTGAATATTTGAACTAACCTCCCTTCTCTTCTCCTGTCTGTCTGTTCTGTCTTTACTGTCATTCATGTTCAACAGAAGGAGACATCAAGAGGACCACAGCTGATCTCTCTCCAGTAGAGACAGCAAACCAACACCAAAAAAAAGGGAAGTAATATTTCACATTTTTTGATCAAATGTTTTAACTAATGTTTTGAGCCTTTAACTTATGTCTGTTTTTGTTTAAATTGTGTGAACTAGATCTAGGAAGAAGACGCCCAGATGACAGCAACACAACAACAATAAGGGAAGTAATATTTCACATTTTTTGATCAAATGTTTTAACTTAATGTTTTGAACCTTTAACTTATGTCTGTTTTTGTTTAAATTGTGTGAACTAGATCTAGGAAAAAGACGTCCAGATGACAGCAACACAACAACAATAAGGGAAGTAATATTTCACATTTTTTGATCAAATGTTTTAACTTAATGTTTTGAACCTTTAACTTATGTCTGTTTTTGTTTAAATTGTGTGAACTAGATCTAGGAAGAAGACGTCCAGAAGACAGCAACACAACAACAATAAGGGAAGTAATATTTCATTAAGTTTGTGATCAAATGTCTCCATGATGATTTGAAACCTCTAACTTATTGATCTTTTAAATCCAGGATCAAGGACCCAAGATCCAGGAAGAAGACGTCCAGAGGACTTTTTTTTTTCCTTTGTATCTTTAGTTTCGTGATGGGTTCGGTGGCCGTGTTTTTACAACTTTGTTTCTTGTTAGATTAACGTTTTTTACCGACTCATCAGATGTTTTCGTGTTCCTTGATTGTTTTGTTGAAAAATAAACTTAATTTCTGTTGCAAACTGTCTGTTTATGGCTGTTTTATCACTTATCTTATAGTTTCAGCTTAGTTAAAGGTATATTATAGCATTTTAGCATCTTAGCATTAAAGCATCATTTAAACATCTTAGCATTGTAGCATCATAGCATTGTAGCGAATTGGCATTGTAGCATCTTAGCATCATAGCATTTTAGCATCATGAAAGCATGTTAGCATCATAGTATGGTAGCATGATAGCATTGTAGCAAATTGGCATTGTAGCATCATAGCATCATAGCATGGTAGCATCATTAAAGCATCTTAGCATCATAGCATGGTAGCATCATTAAAGCATCTTAGCATCATAGCATTGTAGCATCATTAAAGCATCTTAGCATCATAGCATGGTAGCATGGTAGCATGATAGCATTGTGGCAAATTGGCATTGTAGCATCTTAGCATCATAGCATTGTAGCATCATTAAAGCATCTTAGCATTGTAGTATCTTAGCATCATAGCATCTTAGTATAATTGCATTGTAGCATCTTAGCATCATAGCAACATAGTATCTTAGCTTTGTAGCATCTTAGTATCATAGCATCTTAGCATCTTAGCATCTTGGCATAGTAGCATCATCGTAGCATCGTAGCATCGTACTATCACAGCAATATAGCATGGTATCGCAGACTGCTGCGGCCACTGCATCACTCTCGCGATTTCCCGCAGGGGAATTGTCTAGTTATTATTAAACTTTTTCCTACGCATTTTCGAAACTTTTCAACTCAAATACCGTTCGTCGCACACAGGTCAAAATACATCAAAACGTGCGTCTCGATCGGACTCGGTGTGCTTCTATACAGTTCTTTCAAACAAGATTTTTTCGCGACGTAGTCGCGAAAAAACTGCGACAAATTTCCCAATTGAAATGAATGGAGAAGCCCGAAAAAAATAAAAATTCAACAGACATTTTCAACAATGAACTGCTCTGGCATACTTTAACCGAGAGACTTCATTTAAACTTTAAAACGTAGGTACTCTTGCCTTCTCTTCAGAGATTCACTTCACTTGTCGACAACTTTTACCGTTTTTAAACTATGAAGCCTCAGAGTTGTGTAGGTTTTTACTCAAATTTCAGGGTTTATAATGGGTGTGTATTGCGCGGAATGTTTGTGCTAGAGTGGATGACATCATCAGCTAGAGTGAGGAGGGGAGAAGAAAGTTAGTCAAAAAACTGCACAGAAACTGCTCCCGTGGCCACAAATTTCACACGACAGACATAATTTATACATAGAAACGTAGGAAAATTTGTCTTCTCACTCAAATTCGTCTGCTAAAGCTGTAAGTCTTATAGTTTTGGCGTCAGACACAAAGATGCGCCAGCAACACCCACCCACAGCTCCATAGACTGCCATGTTAAAAAGGCAGGGAAATTTCTGGAGGAAAGCAGACGTAACCTTTCTTTGAATCGCTTTAATAGGTCACATTTCTTCATTTTACCCACAAACTGCATATGTAGACGTTCAGGAAAGCCTCAAGATGCCCAAAGTTAAGTCGGTTCAATGATTGGAAATACGGTTTGGCCACAAGTCCTTCCTGTTCGAGGCGATTTTTCAGCATTTTCTCTCTCTCTCCCCGTCTTCCAACTGACATTCGAACAGGAGCAGTTGACCCTGGTAGCCATGACAACCAGACCCCAACCAGCTTACACACGTTCACACACGCAGCTGCTGGGGACGAGAGGCGGGAAAAGAGCTCTCAGTGGAAAACATGATCTGCCAAAACATTAAAACCCCCCAAACCATCGCTGTCTCCCTTGGTGCTTTCACACAGCTGCTGGGCCTCTTAGCTATAGCTCTTCTCATTGACTGAATGACAATTTCTCAGTCATGTTTGACCTTTTCCTTTATTTTAAACACAAATTATATCTGGCTGCTTTGCTGAAACTCCTGACACAACATCCCTGACCCGTTTCCTTCATCTTATTAGGTCAGTGAATAGCTAAACTGGTAACAGACGCTAACGACTAGCCGCCCAGTGATTTAGCCGACGACTAGCCTTCCAGCATAGCTCATGTATGTTAGCAAGCTAGCGGAGCTAACGGAGCTAGCTAGCCGCTAGCTTAACGCCGCGGACTCAACCGCGGAGTTAGCCTCGAGCTAACCGCTAACTAACCGCTAGCTAACCGGGATTTAACCGCGGACCCGCGGGAGTTAAACACGAATTAGCCGCGGCAGTTCGCCGTGAGCTAACGCGGAGGCTAGTGGGGTTAGCCGCCGGCTAATTCGCCGCCTTGCTAGCGGGTGCTTATCACAGTAATAATGTTGAAGTTTTACAATTTAAAGGGAAGATATTTTTAAATTAAACTGTGTCAAACTGAAAAATATATTATTCCACCACATAAAGTAGGAAACATTTATGGCTTGCAACAACATTAATGACAGTATATATATATAATTGGAGTAATTTAATATAATATGATGTTTTTAATTAAATAAATAATGAGCTGTTGAACACTCATAAGAGTTATATTAAGTATGTTACATAACATTATTTGACATGTCTATTTGTCTGCCTATAGTTTTCCTCCAGCTGATCCAGACAGACTGCAGTGACGTCCAACATGAGACAAAGAGCTGGACTCGCAGGACAATTTGAAGGTCTTCACTTCATCGCTGATTCCTTACAGCCTGGATGTGTTAAGTTTAATATTATTGTTTTTCTAACTGTAAGACTGTGCCGTAAACTGTTAAACTATTGCTCAGGTAGGAGTAATGAGTTTTATTGTTAAAATTATTATGATTAACGAGCAAATTGTAATAATTGATCGTTAATCATAATAATTCACCTGTTCATATAGTCATAATATAATCCTGGTGGGGGTGTGACGATCCCTCCCACTCTCTTCCTTATGTGATGCTGGCTTTCAGGTGGAGCTGGGAGGGGTCTGCTGCCTGTACCTGCCCTTCAGTTTGTAGAAGGGCGTAAAGGACGACCCTTCTCAGTGTCTCTCTCTCTCAGCCAGGCCTACTGCATCCTCCTCATCCTGTTTGGTTTGTTGTACCCTGCATGACATCAAACTCACACCCATCCAGTCAGAAGGAACCAGGCCTTAAATGACTATTTGAGTTGTGCTTTTTGTTATAGCTGCTGCTCATGGTAGTAAAGACATGCTACTTAGTAAAGACATTCGCGACGTAAGTCGCGAATACTTTCATACCTGTCTTGACCTGACCATTACTTTTTGCAGTCAAACATGAAATTATTTGCAACGTAAGTCGCAAATATTTTCACCAGGATTATATTATGACTATATGAACAGGTGATCATTAAAGCATCATAGCATCTTGGTATAATTGCATTGTAGCATCTTAGCATCGTAGCAACATAGTATCTTAGCTTTGTAGCATCTTAGTATCATAGCATCTTAGTATCTTAGCATCATAGCATTGTAGTAGCATCTTGGCATAGTAGCATCATCATAGCATCGTAGCATCGTACTATCACAGCAATATAGCATGGTATCGCAGACTGCTGCGGCCACTGCATCACTCTCGCGATTTCCCGCAGGGGAATTGTCTAGTTAGTGATGCAGTGCTACGCAATGCAAACTATTGACCCCCTCATAGCAAAGCTATGGGGGCCAATAGTTTGCAGTGCGAAGCACTGCAAACTATTGTTCTTCACTACGTTTTTTCTTTTTATTATTATTATTATTAAACTTTTTCCTACGCATTTTCGAAACTTTTCAACTCAAATACCGTTCGTCGCACACAGGTCAAAATACATCAAAACGTGCGTCTCGATCGGACTCGGTGTGCTTCTATACAGTTCTTTCAAACAAGATTTTTTCGCGACGTAGTCGCGAAAAAACTGCGACAAATTTCCCTATTGAAATGAATGGAGAAGCCCGAAAAAAAAAAAAATTCAACAGACATTTTCAACAATGAACTGCTCTGGCATACTTTAACCGAGAGACTTCATTTAAACTTTAAAACGTAGGTACTCTTGCCTTCTCTTCAGAGATTCACTTCACTTAGCGACAACTTTTACCGTTTTTAAACTATGAAGCCTCAGAGTTGTGTAGGTTTTTACTCAAATTTCAGGGTTTATAATGGGTGTGTATTGCGCGGAATGTTTGTGCTAGAGTGGATGACATCATCAGCTAGAGTGAGGAGGGGAGAAGAAAGTTAGTCAAAAAACTGCACAGAAACTGCTCCCGTGGCCACAAATTTCACACGACAGACATAATTTATACATAGAAACGTAGGAAAATGTGTCTTCTCACTCAAATTCGTCTGCTAAAGCTGTAAGTCTTATAGTTTTGGCGTCAGACACAAAGATGCGCCAGCAACACCCACCCACAGCTCCATAGACTGCCATGTTAAAAAGGCAGGGAAATTTCTGGAGGAAAGCAGACGTAACCTTTCTTTGAATCGCTTTGAATAGGTCACATTTCTTCATTTTACCTACAAATTACACATCTAGACGTTCAGGAAAGCCTCAAGATGCCCAAAGTTAAGTCGGTTCAGTGATTGGAAATACGGTTTGGCCACAAGTCCTTCCTGTTCGAGGCGATTTTTCAGCATTTTCTCTCTCTCTCCCCGTCTTCCAACTGACATTCTAACAGGAGCAGTTGACCCTGGTAGCCATGACAACCAGACCCCAACCAGCTTACACACGTTCACACACGCAGCTGCTGGGGACGAGAGGCGGGAAAAGAGCTCTCAGTGGAAAACATGATCTGCCAAAACATTAAAACCCCCCAAACCATCCCTGTCTGCCATGGTGCTTTCACACAGCTGCTGGGCCTCTTAGCTATAGCTCTTCACATTGACTGAATGACAACTTCATGTTTGACCTTTTCCTTTATTTTAAACACAAATTATATCTGGCTGCTTTGCTGAAACTCCTGACACAACATCCCTGACCCGTTTCCTTCATCTTATTAGGTCAGTGAATAGCTAAACTGCTAACAGACGCTAACGACTAGCCGCCCAGTGATTTAGCCGACGACTAGCCTTCCAGCATAGCTCATGTATGTTAGCAAGCTAGCGGAGCTAACGGAGCTAGCTAGCCGCTACCTTAACGCCGCGGACTCAACCGCGGAGTTAGCCTCGAGCTAACCGCTAACTAACCGCTAGCTAACCGGGATTTAACCGCGGACCCGCGGGAGTTAAACACGAATTAGCCGCGGCAGTTAGCCGTGAGCTAACGCGGAGGCTAGTGGGGTTAGCCGCCGGCTAATTCGCCGCCTTGCTAGCGGGTGCTTATCACAGTAATAATGTTGAAGTTTTACAATTTAAAGGGAAGATATTTTTAAATTAAACTGTGTCAAACTGAAAAATATATTATTCCACCACATAAAGTAGGAAACATTTATGGCTTGCAACAACATTAATGACAGTATATATATATAATTGGAGTAATTTAATATAATATGATGTTTTTAATTAAATAAATAATGAGCTGTTGAACACTCATAAGAGTTATATTAAGTATGTTACATAACATTATTTGACATGTCTATTTGTCTGCCTATAGTTTTCCTCCAGCTGATCCAGACAGACTGCAGTGACGTCCAACATGAGACAAAGAGCTGGACTCGCAGGACAATTTGAAGGTCTTCACTTCATCGCTGATTCCTTGTTACAGCCTGGATGTGTTAAGTTTAATATTATTGTTTATCTAACTGTAAGACTGTGCCGTAAACTGTTAAACTATTGCTCAGGTAGGAGTAATGAGTTTTATTGTTAAAATTATTATGATTAACGATCAATTGTTACGATTTGCTCGTTCTTTGTCTGGGGATCCTAGTGAGATCCCTCCCACTCTCTTCCTTATTTGATGCTGGCTTTCAGGTGGAGCTGGGAGGGGTCTGCTGCCTGTACCTGCCCTTCAGTTTGTAGAAGGGCGTAAAGGACGACCCTTCTCAGTGTCTCTCTCTCTCAGCCAGGCCTACTGCATCCTCCTCATCCTGTTTGGTTTGTTGTACCCTGCATGACATCAAACTCACACCCATCCAGTCAGAAGGAACCAGGCCTTAAATGACTATTTGAGTTGTGCTTTTTGTTATAGCTGCTGCTCATGGTAGTAAAGACATGCTACTTAGTAAAGACATTCGCGACGTAAGTCGCGAATACTTTCATACCTGTCTTGACCTGACCATTACTTTTTGTAGTCAAACATGAAATTATTTGCAACGTAAGTCGCAAATATTTTCACCGGGATTATATTATCAGTATATGAACAGGTGATCATTAAAGCATCATAGCATCTTAGTATAATTGCATTGTAGCATCTTAGCATCGTAGCAACATAGTATCTTAGCTTTGTAGCATCTTAGTATCATAGCATCTTAGTATCTTAGCATCATAGCATTGTAGCATCTTGGCATAGTAGCATCATCATAGCATCGTAGCATCGTACTATCACAGCAATATAGCATGGTATCGCAGACTGCTGCGGCCACTGCATCACTCTCGCGATTTCCCGCAGGGGAATTGTCTAGTTAGTGATGCAGTGCTACGCAATGCAAACTATTGACCCCTCTCATAGCAAAGCTATGGGGGTCAATAGTTTGCAGTGCGAAGCACTGCAAACTATTGTTCTTCACTACGTTTTTTCTTCTTATTATTATTATTATTATTAAACTTTTTCCTACGCATTTTCGAAACCTTTCAACTCAAATACCGTTCGTCGCACACAGGTCAAAATACATCAAAACGTGCGTCTCGATCGGACTCGGTGTGCTTCTATACAGTTCTTTCAAACAAGATTTTTTCGCGACGTAGTCGCGAAAAAACTGCGACAAATTTCCCAATTGAAATGAATGGAGAAGCCCGAAAAAAATAAAAATTCAACAGACATTTTCAACAATGAACTGCTCTGGCATACTTTAACCGAGAGACTTCATTTAAACTTTAAAACGTAGGTACTCTTGCCTTCTCTTCAGAGATTCACTTCACTTGTCGACAACTTTTACCGTTTTTAAACTATGAAGCCTCAGAGTTGTGTAGGTTTTTACTCAAATTTCAGGGTTTATAATGGGTGTGTATTGCGCGGAATGTTTGTGCTAGAGTGGATGACATCATCAGCTAGAGTGAGGAGGGGAGAAGAAAGTTAGTCAAAAAACTGCACAGAAACTGCTCCCGTGGCCACAAATTTCACACGACAGACATAATTTATACATAGAAACGTAGGAAAATTTGTCTTCTCACTCAAATTCGTCTGCTAAAGCTGTAAGTCTTATAGTTTTGGCGTCAGACACAAAGATGCGCCAGCAACACCCACCCACAGCTCCATAGACTGCCATGTTAAAAAGGCAGGGAAATTTCTGGAGGAAAGCAGACGTAACCTTTCTTTGAATCGCTTTAATAGGTCACATTTCTTCATTTTACCCACAAACTGCATATGTAGACGTTCAGGAAAGCCTCAAGATGCCCAAAGTTAAGTCGGTTCAATGATTGGAAATACGGTTTGGCCACAAGTCCTTCCTGTTCGAGGCGATTTTTCAGCATTTTCTCTCTCTCTCCCCGTCTTCCAACTGACATTCGAACAGGAGCAGTTGACCCTGGTAGCCATGACAACCAGACCCCAACCAGCTTACACACGTTCACACACGCAGCTGCTGGGGACGAGAGGCGGGAAAGGAGCTCTCAGTGGAAAACATGATCTGCCAAAACATTAAAACCCCCCAAACCATTACTGCAGTACTGTAGGGGGCCAGAACCTGACATTATGACCTTTTCCTTTATTTTAAACACAAATTATATCTGGCTGCTTTGCTGAAACTCCTGACACAACATCCCTGACCCGTTTCCTTCATCTTATTAGGTCAGTGAATAGCTAAACTGCTAACAGACGCTAACGACTAGCCGCCCAGTGATTTAGCCGACGACTAGCCTTCCAGCATAGCTCATGTATGTTAGCAAGCTAGCGGAGCTAATGGAGCTAGCTAGCCGCTACCTTAACGCCGCGGACTCAACCGCGGAGTTAGCCTCGAGCTAACCGCTAACTAACCGCTAGCTAACCGGGATTTAACCGCGGACCCGCGGGAGTTAAACACGAATTAGCCGCGGCAGTTCGCCGTGAGCTAACGCGGAGGCTAGTGGGGTTAGCCGCCGGCTAATTCGCCGCCTTGCTAGCGGGTGCTTATCACAGTAATAATGTTGAAGTTTTACAATTTAAAGGGAAGATATTTTTATATTAAACTGTGTCAAACTGAAAAATATATTATTCCACCACATAAAGTAGGAAACATTTATGGCTTGCAACAACATTAATGACAGTATATATATATATAATTGGAGTAATTTAATATAATATGATGTTTTTAATTAAATAAATAATGAGCTGTTGAACACTCATAAGAGTTATATTAAGTATGTTACATAACATTATTTGACATGTCTATTTGTCTGCCTATAGTTTTCCTCCAGCTGATCCAGACAGACTGCAGTGACGTCCAACATGAGACGAAGAGCTGGACTCTCAGGACAATTTGAAGGTCTTCACTTCATCGCTGATTCCTTGTTACAGCCTGGATGTGTTAAGTTTAATATTATTGTTTTTCTAACTGTAAGACTGTGCCGTAAACTGTTAAACTATTGCTCAGGTAGGAGTAATGAGTTTTATTGTTAAAATTATTATGATTAACGATCAATTGTTACGATTTGCTCGTTCTTTGTCTGGGGATCCTAGTGAGGACAGCCCTCTTAAAGGTGGGGGTGTGACGATCCCTCCCACTCTCTTCCTTATTTGATGCTGGCTTTCAGGTGGAGCTGGGAGGGGTCTGCTGCCTGTACCTGCCCTTCAGTTTGTAGAAGGGCGTAAAGGACGACCCTTCTCAGTGTCTCTCTCTCTCAGCCAGGCCTACTGCATCCTCCTCATCCTGTTTGGTTTGTTGTACCCTGCATGACATCAAACTCACACCCATGCAGTCAGAAGGAACCAGGCCTTAAATGACTATTTGAGTTGTGCTTTTTTTTATAGCTGCTGCTCATGGTAGTAAAGACATGCTACTTAGTAAAGACATTCGCGACGTAAGTCGCGAATACTTTCATACCTGTCTTGACGTGACCATTACTTTTTGTAGTCAAACATGAAATTATTTGCAACGTAAGTCGCAAATATTTTCACCAGGATTATATTATGACTATATGAACAGGTGATCATTAAAGCATCATAGCATCTTAGTATAATTGCATTGTAGCATCTTAGCATCGTAGCAACATAGTATCTTAGCTTTGTAGCATCTTACTATCATAGCATCTTAGTATCTTAGCATCATAGCATCATAGCATTGTAGCATCTTGGCATAGTAGCATCATCATAGCATCGTAGCATCGTACTATCACAGCAATATAGCATGGTATCGCAGACTGCTGCGGCCACTGCATCACTCTCGCGATTTCCCGCAGGGGAATTGTCTAGTTATTATTAAACTTTTTCCTACGCATTTTCGAAACCTTTCAACTCAAATACCGTTCGTCGCACACAGGTCAAAATACATCAAAACGTGCGTCTCGATCGGACTCGGTGTGCTTCTATACAGTTCTTTCAAACAAGATTTTTTCGCGACGTAGTCGCGAAAAAACTGCGACAAATTTCCCAATTGAAATGAATGGAGAAGCCCGAAAAAAATAAAAATTCAACAGACATTTTCAACAATGAACTGCTCTGGCATACTTTAACCGAGAGACTTCATTTAAACTTTAAAACGTAGGTACTCTTGCCTTCTCTTCAGAGATTCACTTCACTTGTCGACAACTTTTACCGTTTTTAAACTATGAAGCCTCAGAGTTGTGTAGGTTTTTACTCAAATTTCAGGGTTTATAATGGGTGTGTATTGCGCGGAATGTTTGTGCTAGAGTGGATGACATCATCAGCTAGAGTGAGGAGGGGAGAAGAAAGTTAGTCAAAAAACTGCACAGAAACTGCTCCCGTGGCCACAAATTTCACACGACAGACATAATTTATACATAGAAACGTAGGAAAATGTGTCTTCTCACTCAAATTCGTCTGCTAAAGCTGTAAGTCTTATAGTTTTGGCGTCAGACACAAAGATGCGCCAGCAACACCCACCCACAGCTCCATAGACTGCCATGTTAAAAAGGCAGGGAAATTTCTGGAGGAAAGCAGACGTAACCTTTCTTTGAATCGCTTAGAATAGGTCACATTTCGTCATTTTACCCACAAACTGCATATGTAGACGTTCAGGAAAGCCTCAAGATGCCCAAAGTTAAGTCGGTTCAATGATTGGAAATACGGTTTGGCCACAAGTCCTTCCTGTTCGAGGCGATTTTTCAGCATTTTCTCTCTCTTTCCCCGTCTTCCAACTGACATTCTAACAGGAGCAGTTGACCCTGGTAGCCATGACAACCAGACCCCAACCAGCTTACACACGTTCACACACGCAGCTGCTGGGGACGAGAGGCGGGAAAAGAGCTCTCAGTGGAAAACATGATCTGCCAAAACATTAAAAACCCCCAAACCATTACTGCAGTACTGTAGGGGGCCAGAACCTGACATTATGACCTTTTCCTTTATTTTAAACACAAATTATATCTGGCTGCTTTGCTGAAACTCCTGACACAACATCCCTGACCCGTTTCCTTCATCTTATTAGGTCAGTGAATAGCTAAACTGCTAACAGACGCTAACGACTAGCCGCCCAGTGATTTAGCCGACGACTAGCCTTCCAGCATAGCTCATGTATGTTAGCAAGCTAGCGGAGCTAACGGAGCTAGCTAGCCGCTACCTTAACGCCGCGGACTCAACCGCGGAGTTAGCCTCGAGCTAACCGCTAACTAACCGCTAGCTAACCGGGATTTAACCGCGGACCCGCGGGAGTTAAACACGAATTAGCCGCGGCAGTTCGCCGTGAGCTAACGCGGAGGCTAGTGGGGTTAGCCGCCGGCTAATTCGCCGCCTTGCTAGCGGGTGCTTATCACAGTAATAATGTTGAAGTTTTACAATTTAAAGGGAAGATATTTTTAAATTAAACTGTGTCAAACTGAAAAATATATTATTCCACCACATAAAGTAGGAAACATTTATGGCTTGCAACAACATTAATGACAGTATATATATATAATTGGAGTAATTTAATATAATATGATGTTTTTAATTAAATAAATAATGAGCTGTTGAACACTCATAAGAGTTATATTAAGTATGTTACATAACATTATTTGACATGTCTGTTTGTCTGCCTATAGTTTTCCTCCAGCTGATCCAGACAGACTGCAGTGACGTCCAACATGAGACAAAGAGCTGGACTCGCAGGACAATTTGAAGGTCTTCACTTCATCGCTGATTCCTTGTTACAGCCTGGATGTGTTAAGCTTAATATTATTGTTTATCTAACTGTAAGACTGTGCCGTAAACTGTTAAACTATTGCTCAGGTAGGAGTAATGAGTTTTATTGTTAAAATTATTATGATTAACGAGCAAATTGTAATAATTGATCGTTAATCATAATAATTCACCTGTTCATATAGTCATAATATAATCCTGGTGGGGGTGTGACGATCCCTCCCACTCTCTTCCTTATGTGATGCTGGCTTTCAGGTGGAGCTGGGAGGGGTCTGCTGCCTGTACCTGCCCTTCAGTTTGTAGAAGGGCGTAAAGGACGACCCTTCTCAGTGTCTCTCTCTCTCAGCCAGGCCTACTGCATCCTCCTCATCCTGTTTGGTTTGTTGTACCCTGCATGACATCAAACTCACACCCATCCAGTCAGAAGGAACCAGGCCTTAAATGCCTATTTGAGTTGTGCTTTTTGTTATAGCTGCTGCTCATGGTAGTAAAGACATGCTACTTAGTAAAGACATTCGCGACGTAAGTCGCGAATACTTTCATACCTGTCTTGACCTGACCATTACTTTTTGTAGTCAAACATGGATTATATTATGACTATATGAACAGGTGATCATTAAAGCATCATAGCATGGTAGCATCATGGTAGCATCATTAAAGCATCTTAGCATCATAGCATTGTAGCATCATTAAAGCATCTTAGCATTGTAGTATCTTAGCATCATAGCATCTTAGTATAAGGAAAACACACACTTTATGACAACTACAGATGTTTAACATGTGTCTGCTTTGTTATTAGCTTGTTGCTTACATTTACTTATAACATTTGAAAGACATTTCAATTTTTTTGCATTGTCTTTGATAGGATTAAAGGGTTCCTGTGCTTCGACAGCTGAGCGTGATCATCGTTGATTCATCGCCCTCAACCATCGCAGAGCAGTATCGCCACCTCACCCACACACATACATTCACCACACCTTCATCTACACAGATTTAATTTAAGTATAACATATTACATTAATTTGTCTTAGATTAGATTATTTTACATTAGGTAGTTAGAGTTTAGGTAAAGGTTAGGGTTTAGGTTAGTTTGATAGGTTTGATAGCCTGTTAAGCTTTGAAAAGTATTTTGTCTTGTTTTTTTTTTCTGTCTATTTTTTGTCAGCAGGATGCCTAGGAAGTCCAGACGTTCCATGGCGGTGAAGCAGCGCTGGAGGAGGCTCGACCTGGAGGAGCTGAGGTCCACCCCTTCCCCCCTGGAGGTATTTACACAGTAGATAAGCTTCTGTGCCACAATGACATCTGTCTGCGTGAAAATGGCTCTAGAAATGTTACATCTATTGTTTTCTCCTTAACTGCTGAGTTCTGTATGTGTTTGGTCTTAATGTTTCATCAGACGTCCCCCCCGGCCGGAGAGGAGCCTTCCCACCGACCCTGCTCTCAAGCTCGTCCCCCCGTTCGTGCTCGTGAGTATCTCTCAATGATAAATAAATTCATTCATTCATTCAGCATTGTAGCATCTTGGCATAGTAGCATCATCGTAGCATCGTAGCATCGTACTATCACAGCAATATAGCATGGTATCGCAGACTGCTGCGGCCACTGCATCACTCTCGCGATTTCCCGCAGGGGAATTGTCTAGTTATTAGTGATGCAGTGCTACGCAATGCAAACTATTGACCCTCATAGCAAAGCTATGGGAGTCAATAGTTTGCAGTGCGAAGCACTGCAAACTATTGTTCTTCACTACGTTTTTCTTCTTATTATTATTAGTGCCGAGTGCCTATGACACGAGGCCACTCCTCCCATAGCAAGCTATGGGAGGAGTGGCCTCGTGCCATAGGCACGAGGCCACTATTGATCTTCTGCGTGTTTCTTTGCAGTTTTATTTTTTTTACTTATTATTCATTTTCCGCCCTTTTTCGCCGATTAATGCGGCCCGAACCGGCGAGAGGACCCCAACACATGATATATCAAAACGTGTGTTTTGATCCCGAATCCCGTGCTATTACTTTTATAAGGGATTCGTGAGTTTTTCGCGAATTTATTCGCGAAAAACCGCGATAAATTTCCCATTGAAATGAATGGAGAAGCCCGAAAAAATAAATAAATCAACAGACATTTTCAACAATGAACTGCTCTGGCATACTTTAACCGAGAGACTTCATTTGAACTTTAAAACGTAGGTACTCTTGCCTTCTCTTCAGAGATTCACTTCACTTGTCGACAACTTTTACCGTTTTTAAACTATGAAGCCTCAGAGTTGTGTAGGTTTTTACTCAAATTTCAGGGTTTATAATGGGTGTGTATTGCGCGGAATGTTTGTGCTAGAGTGGATGACATCATCAGCTAGAGTGAGGAGGAGAGAAGAAAATTAGTCAAAAAACTGTACAGAAACTGCTCCCATGGCCACAAATTTCACACGACAGACATAATTTATACATAGAAACGTAGGAAAATTTGTCTTCTCACTCATATCCGTCTGCTAAAGCTGTAAGTCTTATAGTTTTGGCGTCAGACACAAAGATGCGCCAGCAACACCCATCCACAGCTCCATAGACTGCCATGTTAAAAAGGCAGGGAAATTTCTGGAGGAAAGCAGAAGTAACCTTTTTTGAATCGCTTTAAATAGGTCACATTTCTTCATTTTACCCACAAATTGCATATGTAGACGTTCAGGAAAGCCTCAAGATGCCCAAAGTTAAGTCGGTTCAATGATTGGAAATACGGTTTGGCCACAAGTCCTTCCTGTTCGAGGCGTTTTTTCAGCATTTTCTCTCTCTCTCCCCGTCTTCCAACTGACATTCTGACAGGAGCAGTTGACCCTGGTAGCCATGACAACCAGACCCCAACCAGCTTACACACGTTCACACACGCAGCTGCTGGAAAACATGATCTGCCAAAACATTAAAACCCCCTCAAACCATTACTGCAGTACTGTAGGGGGCCAGAACCTGACATTATGACCCCCCCACTCCAACCCCCCCCACCCCCCCTCCCACTATAGCATTACAGACACAGACTGCCAAAACATTATGACCACTTAAGCCATTACAGTACTATAGTTTGGCTGCAGAATCTGACACTATGACCCCCCTCCACTCCATTTAAGCATTACAGTAATAGACTGCCAAAACATTATGACCCCCTAAACCCATTACAGGACTATAGTAGGGAGCCAGAACCTGACACTATGACCCCCCCACTCCAACCCCCCCACCTCCCCTCCCACTATAGCATTACAGACACAGACTGACAAAACATTAGGGACTCTCAGACTGTTACAATGGGGAGACTAAACCGCGGAGTTAGCCTCGAGCTAACCGCGAGCTAGCCTCGAGCTAACGGCAAGCTAACCGGGATTTAACCGCGAGCTAACCGGGACTTAACCGCGAGCTAACCGGGATTTAACCGCAGACCCGCGGGAGTTTGCCGCGAGCTAACGTGGAGGCTAGTGGGGTTAGCCACTAAAACTGTGTCAAACTGAAAAATATATTATTCCATCACATAAAGTAGGAAACGTTTATGGCTTGTAACAACATTAATGATAGTATATATATATAATTGGAGTAATTTAATATAATATGATGTTTTTAATGAAATAAATAATGAGCTGTTGAACACTCATAAGAGTTATATTCAGTATGTTACATAACATTATTTGACATGTCTATTTGTCTGCATATAGTTTTCCTCCAGCTGATCCAGACAGACTGCAGTGACGTCCAACATGAGACAAAGAGCTGGACTAACAGGACAATTTGAAGGTCTTCACTTCATCGCTGATTCCTTGTTACAGCCTGGATGTGTTAAGTTTAATATTGATGTTTTTCTAACTGTAAGACTGTGCCGTAAACTGTTAAACTATTGCTCAGGTAGGAGTAATGAGTTTTATTGTTGAAATTATTATGATTAACGATCAATTGTTACGATTTGCTCGTTCTTTGTCTGGGGATCCTAGTGAGGATGCCCCTCTTAAAGGTGGGGGTGTGACGATCCCTCCCACTCTCTTCCTTATTTGATGCTGGCTTTCAGGTGGAGCTGGGAGGGCTCTGCTGCCTGTACCTGCCCTTCAGTTTGTAGAAGGGCATAAAGGACGACCCTTCTCAGTGTCTCGCTCTCTCAGCCAGGCCTACTGCATCCTCCTCATCCTGTTTGGTTTGTTGTACCCTGCATGACATCAAACTCACACCCATCCAGTCAGAAGGAACCAGGCCTTAAATGACTATTTGAGTTGTGCTTTTTGTTATAGCTGCTGCTCATGGGAGTAAAGACATGCTAATTGCTAACATTAGTGGCTAATGCTTTACTACCAAGAGCAGCCAGCGTGCTAGCTGCTCATGGTAGTAAAGACATGCTAATTGCTAACATTTGTGGTTAACGCTTTACTGCCATGAGTAGCTAGCGTGCTAGCCGCTCGTGGTAGTAAAGACATGCTAATTGCTAACATTTGCGGCTAATGCTTGACTGCATGTAAAGACATGCTATTTGCTAACATTTGTGGCTAATGCTAGAATTAGTGGCTCATGTGTGTAAATATACATGTTAAAAATTACTATTTGAGGGTATTGTGAAGCTATACCACACGAAGCCAATGCTAAAATTAGTGGCTAGCGAATCATGCTAATTGCTAACATTTGTGGTTAATGCTTTACTGCCATGAGTAGCTAGCGTGCCAGCCGCTCGTGGTAGTAAAGACATGCTAATTGCTAACATTTGTGGTTAATGCTTTACTGCCATGAGTAGCTAGCGTGCGAGCCGCTCGTGGTAGTAAAGACATGCTAATTGCTAACATTTATGGCTAATGCTAGAATTAGTGGCTCATGTGTGTAAATATACATGTTAAAAATTACTATTTGAGGGTATTGTGAAGCTATACCACACTAAGCCAATGCTAAAATTAGTGGCTAGCGCATCATGCTAATTGCTAACATTAGCAGCTTATGCTAGAATTAGTGACTCATGTGTGTAAATATACATGTTAAAAATTACTATTTGAGGGTATTGTGAAGCTATACCACACTAAGCCAATGCTAAAATTAGTGGCTAGCTCATCATGCTAATTGCTAACGTTTGTGGTTAATGCTTTACTGCCATGAGTAGCTAGCGTGCTAACATTTGTGGCTAATGCTAGAATTAGTGGCTCATGTGTGTAAATATACATGTTAAAAAATACTATTTGAGGTGTGCTTTTTCAATACAGAACCCCGGCAACAGCCCACTCGGCACTCTCAAAATTTCCTGCGGGAATTTTCTAGTTATTATTAAACTTTTTCCTACGCATTTTCGAAACCTTTCAACTCAAATACCGTTCGTCGCACACAGACACAAAATACATCAAAACGTGCGTCTCGATCGGACTCGGTGTGCTTCTATACAGTTCTTTCAAACAAGATTTTTTCGCGACGTAGTCGCGAAAAAACTGCGACAAATTTCCCAATTGAAATGAATGGAGAAGCCCGAAAAAAAATATATTTCAACAGACATTTTCAACAATGAACTGCTCTGGCATACTTTAACCGAGAGACTTCATTTCAACTTTAAAACGTAGGTACTCTTGCCTTCTCTTCAGAGATTCACTTCACTTGTCGACAACTTTTACCGTTTTTAAACTATGAAGCCTCAGAGTTGTGTAGGTTTTTACTCAAATTTCAGGGTTTATAATGGGTGTGTATTGCGCGGAATGTTTGTGCTAGAGTGGATGACATCATCAGCTAGAGTGAGGAGGGGAGAAGAAAGTTAGTCAAAAAACTGCACAGAAACTGCTCCCGTGGCCACAAATTTCACACGACAGACATAATTTATACATAGAAACGTAGGAAAATGTGTCTTCTCACTCAAATTCGTCTGCTAAAGCTGTAAGTCTTATAGTTTTGGCGTCAGACACAAAGATGCGCCAGCAACACCCACCCACAGCTCCATAGACTGCCATGTTAAAAAGGCAGGGAAATTTCTGGAGGAAAGCAGACGTAACCTTTCTTTGAATCGCTTTGAATAGGTCACATTTCTTCATTTTACCTACAAATTACACATCTAGACGTTCAGGAAAGCCTCAAGATGCCCAAAGTTAAGTCGGTTCAATGATTGGAAATACGGTTTGGCCACAAGTCCTTCCTGTTCGAGGCGATTTTTCAGCATTTTCTCTGTCTTTCCCCGTCTTCCAACTGACATTCTAACAGGAGCAGTTGACCCTGGTAGCCATGACAACCAGACCCCAACCAGCTTACACACGTTCACACACGCAGCTGCTGGGGACGAGAGGCGGGAAAAGAGCTCTCAGTGGAAAACATGATCTGCCAAAACATTAAAACCCCCCAAACCATTACTGCAGTACTGTAGGGGGCCAGAACCTGACATTATGACCTTTTCCTTTATTTTAAACACAAATTATATCTGGCTGCTTTGCTGAAACTCCTGACACAACATCCCTGACCCGTTTCCTTCATCTTATTAGGTCAGTGAATAGCTAAACTGCTAACAGACGCTAACGACTAGCCGCCCAGTGATTTAGCCGACGACTAGCCTTCCAGCATAGCTCATGTATGTTAGCAAGCTAGCGGAGCTAACGGAGCTAGCTAGCCGCTAGCTTAACGCCGCGGACTCAACCGCGGAGTTAGCCTCGAGCTAACCGCTAACTAACCGCTAGCTAACCGGGATTTAACCGCGGACCCGCGGGAGTTAAACACGAATTAGCCGCGGCAGTTCGCCGTGAGCTAACGCGGAGGCTAGTGGGGTTAGCCGCCGGCTAATTCGCCGCCTTGCTAGCGGGTGCTTATCACAGTAATAATGTTGAAGTTTTACAATTTAAAGGGAAGATATTTTTAAATGAAACTGTGTCAAACTGAAAAATATATTATTCCACCACATAAAGTAGGAAACATTTATGGCTTGCAACAACATTAATGACAGTATATATATATAATTGGAGTAATTTAATATAATATGATGTTTTTAATTAAATAAATAATGAGCTGTTGAACACTCATAAGAGTTATATTAAGTATGTTACATAACATTATTTGACATGTCTATTTGTCTGCCTAAAGTTTTCCTCCAGCTGATCCAGACAGACTGCAGTGACGTCCAACATGAGACAAAGAGCTGGACTCGCAGGACAATTTGAAGGTCTTCACTTCATCGCTGATTCCTTGTTACAGCCTGGATGTGTTAAGTTTAATATTATTGTTTATCTAACTGTAAGACTGTGCCGTCAACTGTTAAACTATTGCTCAGGTAGGAGTAATGAGTTTTATTGTTAAAATTATTATGATTAACGATCAATTGTTACGATTTGCTCGTTCTTTGTCTGGGGATCCTAGTGAGATCCCTCCCACTCTCTTCCTTATTTGATGCTGGCTTTCAGGTGGAGCTGGGAGGGGTCTGCTGCCTGTACCTGCCCTTCAGTTTGTAGAAGGGCGTAAAGGACGACCCTTCTCAGTGTCTCTCTCTCTCAGCCAGGCCTACTGCATCCTCCTCATCCTGTTTGGTTTGTTGTACCCTGCATGACATCAAACTCACACCCATCCAGTCAGAAGGAACCAGGCCTTAAATGACTATTTGAGTTGTGCTTTTTGTTATAGCTGCTGCTCATGGTAGTAAAGACATGCTACTTAGTAAAGACATTCGCGACGTAAGTCGCGAATACTTTCATACCTGTCTTGACCTGACCATTACTTTTTGTAGTCAAACATGAAATTATTTGCAACGTAAGTCGCAAATATTTTCACCAGGATTATATTATGACTATATGAACAGGTGATCATTAAAGCATCATAGCATCTTGGTATAATTGCATTGTAGCATCTTAGCATCGTAGCAACATAGTATCTTAGCTTTGTAGCATCTTACCCACATAGCAGAGACATGTGGGCCAGATCTGGCTTGAAGCCGGCACAGGTGGCGTTCACTCGGCACTGGCATACGGCATGTGAGCCGGACATGGCACAGATGCGGCAAAGGCGGCACTGTCTTGACTCCGGCAGACAGATGTGGGCCACTTGTGGAGTGCCGAATTCGGCCCACATATCAGCTTAGACCTCTGGGCCACATATGTGAGGCCGGACTCATGCCACCCTTAAAGTTATTTTTCGATATTTTTGAGTGAGTTGTTTAACATCACAGATTTAATAAAAATAAATAAGTAAATTAAATATTATTATGATATATTGTCGATGTCAATCAATGTCAACTATCACAATATCGTTCTTGTCGAAACAGGACAGATGTCTCAGTTGATCTGAAAATGTAAAGTTAAACTTTGCAACAGCGGCCTTTCAACGGTCAGCCAGCTATCCACGTTTTAAATTCATCAGCCACTCAACGGAAGTAACGTAACCGTCCAGGTGACTGACGCGACCGACGTCACTGTGGACGGAGCTGATGGCTGCCCATGCACTCCGGTGAGACGGACAACAAAGACGTGGTGAGTGAAATACATCAGTTTTATGTTTACGATAACGTTTGTTTTTGAGACAATGCGCTAGCCGTTGGTATACAAAGACAATGTCTGTCTAGAGTCTAGCCTGAATGTTAACAAGGGGCGCTAACGTTTAGCTGTGTGGCTAACGGTTAGCTATGTGGCTAACGTTTAGCTGTGTGGCTAACGGTTAGCTATGTGGCTAACGCGTGGTTAGCGTTAGCTAACGATTACCGTTAGCCTAAAATGCGGCTCAGGAAAGGATGCACTGCACTGTTTTGCTGTTAAACTATCATATTCGTTTTGAATAAATTATATAGACGAACTTAACACAGCAGATGTTTTGCCGAAGGGGTCGTTTTCTTTTTTTTTTTCACGTTTTTTCCGGCTAGTTAAACATTAGTGCTACTACCATAGCTTCTGCTAGCTGACCGTTGGCGTGATTTTTCCGCTGGCAATTGCAGATATATCGTGCTTCAATACAAAAATAGCGTTTAAAAAGGCAACTGTGGACTTGTAGAGTTTTATTTATGTATGTGTTATGTGTTTTCATTTTATTTTTTTTTGGAAGACGCTTCACAACTCATCCGAGTAGCTTCTTCAGTTCTAGGGGACTGGTGTGAAGTTTGAGGTTTAGGAACTTAGACTGAAACTATTGTTTGTGAACAACCATAAAACGGGTCGGTTTGAATGTTGTGTTTACAAACCTACAGACTCTATTTTTAAGAATCTTAGAGTTATTTTTATTGATTACATACTGATACTGACTACTCAGTTTGTGTAACACTGTAAGTCCTTGTTTTGTACATAAATTAAACCAAGCAGATGTAGGAAAACACTTATCTGAATATTGTCATCACTATCAGTTTTAATATAATTACTGTAGCCATATTACCTAATGATACATAAATGTTAATTTCCAATCATTTGTGCTTTGTGTGTATGTTTCAGCTGCTGTTGGTGTAACTGACTAACATCTGGGGCCACAGACCAGGAAATAGACTGGACCATCAAAAGATGTTTACATCTCTCTCCAGGTAGAGATGGTGGCAGACTGAAGAGGATGAAGAGGAAGCAGGAAATGGACAGCACCATATCTTAAACTCGTGCTGAGAGTGGGGAGAATCCAGTTTTCTCTCTACTGCCGTCAGGTCGGTGTTTCCGATGCCTGAAAGGCTGAAGAACAGTTTCTATCCACATGCCATCCGCCTGCTCAACTCTGAACCTTAACCAGACTTATACCACTGCACTTTACTCACATAACTGCTCAATAAAGTAAATGTGTGTATATATACAAACTACCCCCCCTCTAAGTTTACACTTGAGTTTTACCATCTATATTTTATTCTATTTTTATCGGTGTACATTTACACTTGTATTGTTTACCTTGTGTGTTAAGGAATTTACAATTACTACTGTTTTACTGTAGTACTCTTTTTTTTTTTTTTTGTACTACTGGCTGCAGGTACAAGAATACATTTCACTATGCATTGTACTATATATATCTGTGTATGTGACAAATACAATCTTAAACCTTTATGGACATGTCTCGAATCACAAATGTACAGTTTTTAAATTTGTTAAATGTACTGTGTTGACATGACTAAAAAAAATAAACATTTGCTTATAATACTGTACTTGTTTTTATATATATATATATATATATATATATATATGAATAAATATGGCACATAAATATAGTGGCTGAGTTAAGGCTGACATCAGGAACCACTTCTGAAAATGGTTTGGCCCACCTTAGGGCCAGATTAGGGCCAGCTCTGGTTGAAGTGTGGCTGAGATGTGGGCCTTATCTGGCACACATGTTGGATGCCGGATGTGGCCCACATAAGGGCCGGAATTCTTTCAGGCATGTGGGCCGAGTGCAAGTGGGAGGTGTGGCCCAGAGGTGGGCCACACCAGTTTTGCTATGTGGGTAGTAACATAGCATCTTAGTATCTTAGCATCATAGCATTGTAGTAGCATCTTGGCATAGTAGCATCATTATAGCATCGTAGCATCGTACTATCACAGCAATATAGCATGGTATCGCAGACTGCTGCGGCCACTGCATCACTCTCGCGATTTCCCGCAGGGGAATTGTCTAGTTATTATTATTATTAAACTTTTTCCTACGCATTTTCGAAACCTTTCAACTCAAATACCGTTCGTCGCACACAGACACAAAATACATCAAAACGTGCGTCTCCATCGGACTCGGTGTGCTTCTATACAGTTCTTTCAAACAAGATTTTTTCGCGACATAGTCGCGAAAAAACTGCGACAAATTTCCCAATTGAAATGAATGGAGAAGCCCGAAAAAAAAAAAAATTCAACAGACATTTTCAACAATGAACTGCTCTGGCATACTTTAATCGAGAGACTTCATTTAAACTTTAAAACGTAGGTACTCTTGCCTTCTCTTCAGAGATTCACTTCACTTGTCGACAACTTTTACCGTTTTTAAACTATGAAGCCTCAGAGTTGTGTAGGTTTTTACTCAAATTTCAGGGTTTATAATGGGTGTGTATTGCGCGGAATGTTTGTGCTAGAGTGGATGACATCATCAGCTAGAGTGAGGAGGGGAGAAGAAAGTTAGTCAAAAAACTGCACAGAAACTGCTCCCGTGGCCACAAATTTCACACGACAGACATAATTTATACATAGAAACGTAGGAAAATGTGTCTTCTCACTCAAATTCGTCTGCTAAAGCTGTAAGTCTTATAGTTTTGGCGTCAGACACAAAGATGCGCCAGCAACACCCACCCACAGCTCCATAGACTGCCATGTTAAAAAGGCAGGGAAATTTCTGGAGGAAAGCAGACGTAACCTTTCTTTGAATCGCTTTGAATAGGTCACATTTCTTCATTTTACCTACAAATTACACATCTAGACGTTCAGGAAAGCCTCAAGATGCCCAAAGTTAAGTCGGTTCAATGATTGGAAATACGGTTTGGCCACAAGTCCTTCCTGTTCGAGGCGATTTTTCAGCATTTTCTCTCTCTTTCCCCGTCTTCCAACTGACATTCTAACAGGAGCAGTTGACCCTGGTAGCCATGACAACCAGACCCCAACCAGCTTACACACGTTCACACACGCAGCTGCTGGGGACGAGAGGCGGGAAAAGAGCTCTCAGTGGAAAACATGATCTGCCAAAACATTAAAACCCCCCAAACCATTAGTGCAGTACTGTAGGGGGCCAGAACCTGACATTATGACCTTTTCCTTTATTTTAAACACAAATTATATCTGGCTGCTTTGCTGAAACTCCTGACACAACATCCCTGACCCGTTTCCTTCATCTTATTAGGTCAGTGAATAGCTTAACTGCTAACAGACGCTAACGACTAGCCGCCCAGTGATTTAGCCGACGACTAGCCTTCCAGCATAGCGCATGTATGTTAGCAAGCTAGCGGAGCTAACGGAGCTAGCTAGCCGCTACCTTAACGCCGCGGACTCAACCGCGGAGTTAGCCTCGAGCTAACCGCTAGCTAACCGCTAGCTAACCGGGATTTAACCGCGGACCCGCGGGAGTTAAACACGAATTAGCCGCGGCAGTTAGCCGTGACCTAACGCGGAGGCTAGTGGGGTTAGCCGCCGGCTAATTCGCTGCGTTGCAAGCCGGGGGCTTATCACAGTAATAATGTTGAAGTTTTACAATTTAAAGGGAAGATATTTTTAAATTAAACTGTGTCAAACTGAAAAATATATTATTCCACCACATAAAGTAGGAAACATTTATGGCTTGCAACAACATTAATGACAGTATATCTATATCATTGGAGTAATTTAATATAATATGATGTTTTTAATTAAATAAATAATGAGCTGTTGAACACTCATAAGAGTTATATTCAGTATGTTACATAACATTATTTGACATGTCTATTTGTCTGCCTATAGTTTTCCTCCAGCTGATCCAGACAGACTGCAGTGACGTCCAACATGAGACAAAGAGCTGGACTCGCAGGACAATTTGAAGGTCTTCACTTCATCGCTGATTCCTTGTTACAGCCTGGATGTGTTAAGTTTAATATTATTGTTTATCTAACTGTAAGACTGTGCCGTAAACTGTTAAACTATTGCTCAGGTAGGAGTAATGAGTTTTATTGTTAAAATTATTATGATTAACGATCAATTGTTACGATTTGCTCGTTCTTTGTCTGGGGATCCTAGTGAGATCCCTCCCACTCTCTTCCTTATTTGATGCTGGCTTTCAGGTGGAGCTGGGAGGGGTCTGCCGCCTGTACCTGCCCTTCAGTTTGTAGAAGGGCGTAAAGGACGACCCTTCTCAGTGTCTCTCTCTCTCAGCCAGGCCTACTGCATCCTCCTCATCCTGTTTGGTTTGTTGTACCCTGCATGACATCAAACTCACACCCATCCAGTCAGAAGGAACCAGGCCTTAAATGACTATTTGAGTTGTGCTTTTTGTTATAGCTGCTGCTCATGGTAGTAAAGACATGCTACTTAGTAAAGACATTCGCGACGTAAGTCACGAATACTTTCATACCTGTCTTGACCTGACCATTACTTTTTGTAGTCAAACATGAAATTATTTGCAACGTAAGTCGCAAATATTTTCACCAGGATTATATTATGACTATATGAACAGGTGATCATTAAAGCATCATAGCATCTTAGTATAATTGCATTGTAGCATCTTAGCATCGTAGCAACATAGTATCTTAGCTTTGTAGCATCTTAGTATCATAGCATCTTAGTATCTTAGCATCATAGCATTGTAGTAGCATCTTGGCATAGTAGCATCATCATAGCATCGTAGCATCGTACTATCACAGCAATATAGCATGGTATCGCAGACTGCTGCGGCCACTGCATCACTCTCGCGATTTCCCGCAGGGGAATTGTCTAGTTAGTGATGCAGTGCTACGCAATGCAAACTATTGACCCTCATAGCAAAGCTATGGGAGTCAATAGTTTGCAGTGCGAAGCACTGCAAACTATTGTTCTTCACTACGTTTTTCTTCTTCTTATTATTATTATTATTATTATTAAACTTTTTCCTACGCATTTTCGAAACCTTTCAACTCAAATACCGTTCGTCGCACACAGACACAAAATACATCAAAACGTGCGTCTCGATCGGACTCGGTGTGCTTCTATACAGTTCTTTCAAACAAGATTTTTTCGCGACGTAGTCGCGAAAAAACTGCGACAAATTTCCCTATTGAAATGAATGGAGAAGCCCGAAAAAAAAAATAATTCAACAGACATTTTCAACAATGAACTGCTCTGGCATACTTTAACCGAGAGACTTCATTTAAACTTTAAAACGTAGGTACTCTTGCCTTCTCTTCAGAGATTCACTTCACTTAGCGACAACTTTTACCGTTTTTAAACTATGAAGCCTCAGAGTTGTGTAGGTTTTTACTCAAATTTCAGGGTTTATAATGGGTGTGTATTGCGCGGAATGTTTGTGCTAGAGTGGATGACATCATCAGCTAGAGTGAGGAGGGGAGAAGAAAGTTAGTCAAAAAACTGCACAGAAACTGCTCCCGTGGCCACAAATTTCACACGACAGACATAATTTATACATAGAAACGTAGGAAAATGTGTCTTCTCACTCAAATTCGTCTGCTAAAGCTGTAAGTCTTATAGTTTTGGCGTCAGACACAAAGATGCGCCAGCAACACCCATCCACAGCTCCATAGACTGCCATGTTAAAAAGGCAGGGAAATTTCTGGAGGAAAGCAGACGTAACCTTTCTTTGAATCGCTTTGAATAGGTCACATTTCTTCATTTTACCTACAAATTACACATCTAGACGTTCAGGAAAGCCTCAAGATGCCCAAAGTTAAGTCGGTTCAATGATTGGAAATACGGTTTGGCCACAAGTCCTTCCTGTTCGAGGCGATTTTTCAGCATTTTCTCTCTCTTTCCCCGTCTTCCAACTGACATTCTAACAGGAGCAGTTGACCCTGGTAGCCATGACAACCAGACCCCAACCAGCTTACACACGTTCACACACGCAGCTGCTGGGGACGAGAGGCGGGAAAAGAGCTCTCAGTGGAAAACATGATCTGCCAAAACATTAAAACCCCCCTTTCACACAGCTGCTGGGCCTCTTAGCTATAGCTCTTCTCATTGACTGAATGACAAGTTCATGTTTGACCTTTTCCTTTATTTTAAACACAAATTATATCTGGCTGCTTTGCTGAAACTCCTGACACAACATCCCTGACCCGTTTCCTTCATCTTATTAGGTCAGTGAATAGCTAAACTGCTAACAGACGCTAACGACTAGCCGCCCAGTGATTTAGCCGACGACTAGCCTTCCAGCATAGCTCATGTATGTTAGCAAGCTAGCGGAGCTAACGGAGCTAGCTAGCCGCTACCTTAACGCCGCGGACTCAACCGCGGAGTTAGCCTCGAGCTAACCGCTAACTAACCGCTAGCTAACCGGGATTTAACCGCGGACCCGCGGGAGTTAAACACGAATTAGCCGCGGCAGTTAGCCGTGAGCTAACGCGGAGGCTAGTGGGGTTAGCCGCCGGCTAATTCGCCGCCTTGCTAGCGGGTGCTTATCACAGTAATAATGTTGAAGTTTTACAATTTAAAGGGAAGATATTTTTAAATGAAACTGTCAAACTGAAAAATATATTATTCCACCACATAAAGTAGGAAACATTTATGGCTTGCAACAACGTTAATGACAGTATATATATAATTGGAGTAATTTAATATAATATGATGTTTTTAATTAAATAAATAATGAGCTGTTGAACACTCATAAGAGTTATATTAAGTATGTTACATAACATTATTTGACATGTCTATTTGTCTGCCTATAGTTTTCCTCCAGCTGATCCAGACAGACTGCAGTGACGTCCAACATGAGACAAAGAGCTGGACTCGCAGGACAATTTGAAGGTCTTCACTTCATCGCTGGTTCCTTGTTACAGCCTGGATGTGTTAAGTTTAATATTATTGTTTTTCTAACTGTAAGACTGTGCCGTAAACTGTTAAACTATTGCTCAGGTAGGAGTAATGAGTTTTATTGTTAAAATTATTATGATTAACGATCAATTGTTACGATTTGCTCGTTCTTTGTCTGGGGATCCTAGTGAGATCCCTCCCACTCTCTTCCTTATTTGATGCTGGCTTTCAGGTGGAGCTGGGAGGGCTCTGCTGCCTGTACCTGCCCTTCAGTTTGTAGAAGGCGAAGCATAAAGGACGACCCTTCTCAGTGTCTCTCTCTCTCAGCCAGGCCTACTGCATCCTCCTCATCCTGTTTGGTTTGTTGTACCCTGCATGACATCAAACTCACACCCATCCAGTCAGAAGGAACCAGGCCTTAAATGACTATTTGAGTTGTGCTTTTTGTTATAGCTGCTGCTCATGGTAGTAAAGACATGCTACTTAGTAAAGACATTCGCGACGTAAGTCGCGAATACTTTCATACCTGTCTTGACGTGACCATTACTTTTTGTAGTCAAACATGAAATTATTTGCAACGTAAATCGCAAATAATTTCACCAGGATTATATTATGACTATATGAACAGGTGATCATTAAAGCATCATAGCATGGTAGCATCATTAAAGCATCTTAGCATCATAGCATTGTAGCATCATTAAAGCATCTTAGCATTGTAGTATCTTAGCATCATAGCATCTTAGTATAAGGAAAACACACACTTTATGACAACTACAGATGTTTAACATGTGTCTGCTTTGTTATTAGCTTGTTGCTTACATTTACTTATAACATTTGAAAGACATTTCAATTTTTTTGCATTGTCTTTGATAGGATTAAAGGGTTCCTGTGCTTCGACAGCTGAGAGTGATCATCGTTGATTCATCGCCCTCAACCATCGCAGAGCAGTATCGCCACCTCACCCACACACATACATTCACCACACCTTCATCTACACAGATTTAATTTAAGTATAACATATTACATTAATTTGTCTTAGATTAGATTATTTTACATTAGGTAGTTAGAGTTTAGGTAAAGGTTAGGGTTTAGGTTAGTTTGATAGGTTTGATAGCCTGTTAAGCTTTGAAAAGTATTTTGTCTTGTTTTTTTTTTCTGTCTATTTTTTGTCAGCAGGATGCCTAGGAAGTCCAGACGTTCCATGGCGGTGAAGCAGCGCTGGAGGAGGCTCGACCTGGAGGAGCTGAGGTCCACCCCTTCCCCCCTAGAGGTATTTACACAGTAGATAAGCTTCTGTGCCACAATGACATCTGTCTGCGTGAAAATGGCTCTAGAAATGTTACATCTATTGTTTTCTCCTTAACTGCTGAGTTCTGTATGTGTTTGGTCTTAATGTTTCATCAGACGTCCCCCCCGGCCGGAGAGGAGCCTTCCCACCGACCCTGCTCTCAAGCTCGTCCCCCCGTTCGTGCTCGTGAGTATCTCTCAATGATCAATAAATTAATTCATTCATTCAGCATTGTAGCATCTTGGCATAGTAGCATCATCGTAGCATCGTAGCATCGTTCTATCACAGCAATATAGCATGGTATCGCAGACTGCTGCGGCCACTGCATCACTCTCGCGATTTCCCGCAGGGGAATTGTCTAGTTATTATTAAACTTTTTCCTACGCATTTTCGAAACCTTTCAACTCAAATACCGTTCGTCGCACACAGACACAAAATACATCAAAACGTGCGTCTCGATCGGACTCGGTGTGCTTCTATACAGTTCTTTCAAACAAGATTTTTTCGCGACGTAGTCGCGAAAAAACTGCGACAAATTTCCCTATTGAAATGAATGGAGAAGCCCGAAAAAAAAAAAAATTCAACAGACATTTTCAACAATGAACTGCTCTGGCATACTTTAACCGAGAGACTTCATTTAAACTTTAAAACGTAGGTACTCTTGCCTTCTCTTCAGAGATTCACTTCACTTGGCGACAACTTTTACCGTTTTTAAACTATGAAGCCTCAGAGTTGTGTAGGTTTTTACTCAAATTTCAGGGTTTATAATGGGTGTGTATTGCGCGGAATGTTTGTGCTAGAGTGGATGACATCATCAGCTAGAGTGAGGAGGGGAGAAGAAAGTTAGTCAAAAAACTGCACAGAAACTGCTCCCGTGGCCACAAATTTCACACGACAGACATAATTTATACATAGAAACGTAGGAAAATGTGTCTTCTCACTCAAATTCGTCTGCTAAAGCTGTAAGTCTTATAGTTTTGGCGTCAGACACAAAGATGCGCCAGCAACACCCACCCACAGCTCCATAGACTGCCATGTTAAAAAGGCAGGGAAATTTCTGGAGGAAAGCAGACGTAACCTTTCTTTGAATCGCTTTGAATAGGTCACATTTCTTCATTTTACCTACAAATTACACATCTAGACGTTCAGGAAAGCCTCAAGATGCCCAAAGTTAAGTCGGTTCAATGATTGGAAATACGGTTTGGCCACAAGTCCTTCCTGTTCGAGGCGATTTTTCAGCATTTTCTCTCTCTTTCCCCGTCTTCCAACTGACATTCTAACAGGAGCAGTTGACCCTGGTAGCCATGACAACCAGACCCCAACCAGCTTACACACGTTCACACACGCAGCTGCTGGGGACGAGAGGCGGGAAAAGAGCTCTCAGTGGAAAACATGATCTGCCAAAACATTAAAACCCCCCAAACCATTACTGCAGTACTGTAGGGGGCCAGAACCTGACATTATGACCTTTTCCTTTATTTTAAACACAAATTATATCTGGCTGCTTTGCTGAAACTCCTGACACAACATCCCTGACCCGTTTCCTTCATCTTATTAGGTCAGTGAATAGCTAAACTGCTAACAGACGCTAACGACTAGCCGCCCAGTGATTTAGCCGACGACTAGCCTTCCAGCATAGCTCATGTATGTTAGCAAGCTAGCGGAGCTAACGGAGCTAGCTAGCCGCTAGCTTAACGCCGCGGACTCAACCGCGGAGTTAGCCTCGAGCTAACCGCTAACTAACCGCTAGCTAACCGGGATTTAACCGCGGACCCGCGGGAGTTAAACACGAATTAGCCGCGGCAGTTCGCCGTGAGCTAACGCGGAGGCTAGTGGGGTTAGCCGCCGGCTAATTCGCCGCCTTGCTAGCGGGTGCTTATCACAGTAATAATGTTGAAGTTTTACAATTTAAAGGGAAGATATTTTTAAATTAAACTGTGTCAAACTGAAAAATATATTATTCCACCACATAAAGTAGGAAACATTTATGGCTTGCAACAACATTAATGACAGTATATATATATAATTGGAGTAATTTAATATAATATGATGTTTTTAATTAAATAAATAATGAGCTGTTGAACACTCATAAGAGTTATATTAAGTATGTTACATAACATTATTTGACATGTCTATTTGTCTGCCTATAGTTTTCCTCCAGCTGATCCAGACAGACTGCAGTGACGTCCAACATGAGACAAAGAGCTGGACTCGCAGGACAATTTGAAGGTCTTCACTTCATCGCTGATTCCTTGTTACAGCCTGGATGTGTTAAGTTTAATATTATTGTTTATCTAACTGTAAGACTGTGCCGTAAACTGTTAAACTATTGCTCAGGTAGGAGTAATGAGTTTTATTGTTAAAATTATTATGATTAACGATCAATTGTTACGATTTGCTCGTTCTTTGTCTGGGGATCCTAGTGAGATCCCTCCCACTCTCTTCCTTATTTGATGCTGGCTTTCAGGTGGAGCTGGGAGGGCTCTGCTGCCTGTACCTGCCCTTCAGTTTGTAGAAGGCGAAGCATAAAGGACGACCCTTCTCAGTGTCTCTCTCTCTCAGCCAGGCCTACTGCATCCTCCTCATCCTGTTTGGTTTGTTGTACCCTGCATGACATCAAACTCACACCCATCCAGTCAGAAGGAACCAGGCCTTAAATGACTATTTGAGTTGTGCTTTTTGTTATAGCTGCTGCTCATGGTAGTAAAGACATGCTACTTAGTAAAGACATTCGCGACGTAAGTCGCGAATACTTTCATACCTGTCTTGACCTGACCATTACTTTTTGTAGTCAAACATGAAATTATTTGCAACGTTAGTCGCAAATATTTTCACCAGGATTATATTATGACTATATGAACAGGTGATCATTAAAGCATCATAGCATCTTAGTATAATTGCATTGTAGCATCTTAGCATCGTAGCAACATAGTATCTTAGCTTTGTAGCATCTTAGTATCATAGCATCTTAGTATCTTAGCATCATAGCATTGTAGTAGCATCTCGGCATAGTAGCATCATCATAGCATCGTAGCATCGTACTGTCGCAGCAATATAGCATGGTATCGCAGACTGCTGCGGCCACTGCATCACTCTCGCGATTTCCCGCAGGGGAATTGTCTAGTTAGTGATGCAGTGCTACGCAATGCAAACTATTGACCCCCCTCATAGCAAAGCTATGGGGGTCAATAGTTTGCAGTGCGAAGCACTGCAAACTATTGTTCTTCACTACGTTTTTCTTCTTATTATTATTATTATTATTATTATTAAACTTTTTCCTACGCATTTTCGAAACCTTTCAACTCAAATACCGTTCGTCGCACACAGACACAAAATACATCAAAACGTGCGTCTCGATCGGACTCGGTGTGCTTCTATACAGTTCTTTCAAACAAGATTTTTTCGCGACGTAGTCGCGAAAAAACTGCGACAAATTTCCCTATTGAAATGAATGGAGAAGCCCGAAAAAAAAAAAAATTCAACAGACATTTTCAACAATGAACTGCTCTGGCATACTTTAACCGAGAGACTTCATTTAAACTTTAAAACGTAGGTACTCTTGCCTTCTCTTCAGAGATTCACTTCACTTAGCGACAACTTTTACCGTTTTTAAACTATGAAGCCTCAGAGTTGTGTAGGTTTTTACTCAAATTTCAGGGTTTATAATGGGTGTGTATTGCGCGGAATGTTTGTGCTAGAGTGGATGACATCATCAGCTAGAGTGAGGAGGGGAGAAGAAAGTTAGTCAAAAAACTGCACAGAAACTGCTCCCGTGGCCACAAATTTCACACGACAGACATAATTTATACATAGAAACGTAGGAAAATGTGTCTTCTCACTCAAATTCGTCTGCTAAAGCTGTAAGTCTTATAGTTTTGGTGTCAGACACAAAGATGCGCCAGCAACACCCACCCACAGCTCCATAGACTGCCATGTTAAAAAGGCAGGGAAATTTCTGGAGGAAAGCAGACGTAACCTTTCTTTGAATCGCTTTGAATAGGTCACATTTCTTCATTTTACCTACAAATTACACATCTAGACGTTCAGGAAAGCCTCAAGATGCCCAAAGTTAAGTCGGTTCAATGATTGGAAATACGGTTTGGCCACAAGTCCTTCCTGTTCGAGGCGATTTTTCAGCATTTTCTCTCTCTTTCCCCGTCTTCCAACTGACATTCTAACAGGAGCAGTTGACCCTGGTAGCCATGACAACCAGACCCCAACCAGCTTACACACGTTCACACACGCAGCTGCTGGGGACGAGAGGCGGGAAAAGAGCTCTCAGTGGAAAACATGATCTGCCAAAACATTAAAACCCCCCAAACCATTACTGCAGTACTGTAGGGGGCCAGAACCTGACATTATGACCTTTTTCTTTATTTTAAACACAAATTATATCTGGCTGCTTTGCTGAAACTCCTGACACAACATCCCTGACCCGTTTCCTTCATCTTATTAGGTCAGTGAATAGCTAAACTGCTAACAGACGCTAACGACTAGCCGCCCAGTGATTTAGCCGACGACTGGCCTTCCAGCATAGCTCATGTATGTTAGCAAGCTAGCGGAGCTAACGGAGCTAGCTAGCCGCTAGCTTAACGCCGCGGACTCAACCGCGGAGTTAGCCTCGAGCTAACCGCTAACTAACCGCTAGCTAACCGGGATTTAACCGCGGACCCGCGGGAGTTAAACACGAATTAGCCGCGGCAGTTCGCCGTGAGCTAACGCGGAGGCTAGTGGGGTTAGCCGCCGGCTAATTCGCCGCCTTGCTAGCGGGTGCTTATCACAGTAATAATGTTGAAGTTTTACAATTTAAAGGGAAGATATTTTTAAATGAAACTGTGTCAAACTGAAAAATATATTATTCCACCACATAAAGTAGGAAACATTTATGGCTTGCAACAACATTAATGACAGTATATATATATAATTGGAGTAATTTAATATAATATGATGTTTTTAATTAAATAAATAATGAGCTGTTGAACACTCATAAGAGTTATATTAAGTATGTTACATAACATTATTTGACATGTCTATTTGTCTGCCTATAGTTTTCCTCCAGCTGATCCAGACAGACTGCAGTGACGTCCAACATGAGACAAAGAGCTGGACTCGCAGGACAATTTGAAGGTCTTCACTTCATCGCTGATTCCTTGTTACAGCCTGGATGTGTTAAGTTTAATATTATTGTTTATCTAACTGTAAGACTGTGCCGTAAACTGTTAAACTATTGCTCAGGTAGGAGTAATGAGTTTTATTGTTAAAATTATTATGATTAACGATCAATTGTTACGATTTGCTCGTTCTTTGTCTGGGGATCCTAGTGAGATCCCTCCCACTCTCTTCCTTATGTGATGCTGGCTTTCAGGTGGAGCTGGGAGGGCTCTGCTGCCTGTACCTGCCCTTCAGTTTGTAGAAGGCGAAGCATAAAGGACGACCCTTCTCAGTGTCTCTCTCTCTCAGCCAGGCCTACTGCATCCTCCTCATCCTGTTTGGTTTGTTGTACCCTGCATGACATCAAACTCACACCCATCCAGTCAGAAGGAACCAGGCCTTAAATGACTATTTGAGTTGTGCTTTTTGTTATAGCTGCTGCTCATGGTAGTAAAGACATGCTACTTAGTAAAGACATTCGCGACGTAAGTCGCGAATACTTTCATACCTGTCTTGACCTGACCATTACTTTTTGTAGTCAAACATGAAATTATTTGCGACGTAAGTCGCAAATATTTTCACCAGGATTATATTATGACTATATGAACAGGTGATCATTAAAGCATCATAGCATCTTAGTATAATTGCATTGTAGCATCTTAGCATCGTAGCAACATAGTATCTTAGCTTTGTAGCATCTTAGTATCATAGCATCTTAGTATCTTGGCATAGTAGCATCATCATAGCATCGTACTATCACAGCAATATAGCATGGTATCGCAGACTGCTGCGGCCACTGCATCACTCTCGCGATTTCCCGCAGGGGAATTGTCTAGTTAGTGCCGAGTGCCTATGACACGAGGCCACTCCTCCCATAGCAAGCTATGGGAGGAGTGGCCTCGTGCCATAGGCACGAGGCCACTATTGATCTTCTGCGTGTTTCTTTGCAGTTTTATTTTTACTTATTATTCATTTTCCGCCCTTTTTCGCCGATTAATGCGGCCCGAACCGGCGAGAGGACCCCAACACATGATATATCAAAACGTGTGTTTTGATCCCGAATCCCGTGCTATTACTTTTATAAGGGATTCGTGAGTTTTTCGCGAATTTATTCGCGAAAAACCGCGATAAATTTCCCATTGAAATGAATGGAGAAGCCCGAAAAAATAAATAAATCAACAGACATTTTCAACAATGAACTGCTCTGGCATACTTTAACCGAGAGACTTCATTTGAACTTTAAAACGTAGGTACTCTTGCCTTCTCTTCAGAGATTCACTTCACTTATCGACAACTTTTACCGTTTTTAAACTATGAAGCCTCAGAGTTGTGTAGGTTTTTACTCAAATTTCAGGGTTTATAATGGGTGTGTATTGCGCGGAATGTTTGTGCTAGAGTGGATGACATCATCAGCTAGAGTGAGGAGGAGAGAAGAAAATTAGTCAAAAAACTGTACAGAAACTGCTCCCATGGCCACAAATTTCACACGACAGACATAATTTATACATAGAAACGTAGGAAAATTTGTCTTCTCACTCATATCCGTCTGCTAAAGCTGTAAGTCTTATAGTTTTGGCGTAAGACACAAAGATGCGCCAGCAACACCCATCCACAGCTCCATAGACTGCCATGTTAAAAAGGCAGGGAAATTTCTGGAGGAAAGCAGAAGTAACCTTTTTTGAATCGCTTTAAATAGGTCACATTTCTTCATTTTACCCACAAATTGCATATGTAGACGTTCAGGAAAGCCTCAAGATGCCCAAAGTTAAGTCGGTTCAATGATTGGAAATACGGTTTGGCCACAAGTCCTTCCTGTTCGAGGCGTTTTTTCAGCATTTTCTCTCTCTCTCCCCGTCTTCCAACTGACATTCTGACAGGAGCAGTTGACCCTGGTAGCCATGACAACCAGACCCCAACCAGCTTACACACGTTCACACACGCAGCTGCTGGAAAACATGATCTGCCAAAACATTAAAACCCCCTCAAACCATTACTGCAGTACTGTAGGGGGCCAGAACCTGACATTATGACCCCCCCACTCCAACCCCCCCCACCCCCCCTCCCACTATAGCATTACAGACACAGACTGCCAAAACATTATGACCACTTAAGCCATTACAGGACTATAGTAGGGAGCAGAATCTGACACTATGACCCCCCTCCACTCCATTTAAGCATTACAGTAATAGACTGCCAAAACATTATGACCCCCTAAACCCATTACAGGACTATAGTAGGGAGCCAGAACCTGACACTATGACCCCCCCACTCCAACCCCCCCACCTCCCCTCCCACTATAGCATTACAGACACAGACTGACAAAACATTAGGGACTCTCAGACTGTTACAATGGGGAGACTAAACCGCGGAGTTAGCCTCGAGCTAACCGCGAGCTAGCCTCGAGCTAACGGCAAGCTAACCGGGATTTAACCGCGAGCTAACCGGGACTTAACCGCGAGCTAACCGGGATTTAACCGCAGACCCGCGGGAGTTTGCTGCGAGCTAACGTGGAGGCTAGTGGGGTTAGCCACTAAAACTGTGTCAAACTGAAAAATATATTATTCCATCACATAAAGTACGAAACGTTTATGGCTTGTAACAACATTAATGATAGTATATATATATATAATTGGAGTAATTTAATATAATATGATGTTTTTAATGAAATAAATAATGAGCTGTTGAACACTCATAAGAGTTATATTAAGTATGTTACATAACATTATTTGACATGTCTATTTGTCTGCATATAGTTTTCCTCCAGCTGATCCAGACAGACTGCAGTGACGTCCAACATGAGACAAAGAGCTGGACTAACAGGACAATTTGAAGGTCTTCACTTCATCGCTGATTCCTTGTTACAGCCTGGATGTGTTAAGTTTAATATTGATGTTTTTCTAACTGTAAGACTGTGCCGTAAACTGTTAAACTATTGCTCAGGTAGGAGTAATGAGTTTTATTGTTGAAATTATTATGATTAACGATCAATTGTTACGATTTGCTCGTTCTTTGTCTGGGGATCCTAGTGAGGATGCCCCTCTTAAAGGTGGGGGTGTGACGATCCCTCCCACTCTCTTCCTTATTTGATGCTGGCTTTCAGGTGGAGCTGGGAGGGCTCTGCTGCCTGTACCTGCCCTTCAGTTTGTAGAAGGGCATAAAGGACGACCCTTCTCAGTGTCTCGCTCTCTCAGCCAGGCCTACTGCATCCTCCTCATCCTGTTTGGTTTGTTGTACCCTGCATGACATCAAACTCACACCCATCCAGTCAGAAGGAACCAGGCCTTAAATGACTATTTGAGTTGTGCTTTTTGTTATAGCTGCTGCTCATGGGAGTAAAGACATGCTAATTGCTAACATTAGTGGCTAATGCTTTACTACCAAGAGCAGCCAGCGTGCTAGCTGCTCATGGTAGTAAAGACATGCTAATTGCTAACATTTGTGGTTAACGCTTTACTGCCATGAGTAGCTAGCGTGCTAGCCGCTCGTGGTAGTAAAGACATGCTAATTGCTAACATTTGCGGCTAATGCTTGACTGCATGTAAAGACATGCTATTTGCTAACATTTGTGGCTAATGCTAGAATTAGTGGCTCATGTGTGTAAATATACATGTTAAAAATTACTATTTGAGGGTATTGTGAAGCTATACCACACGAAGCCAATGCTAAAATTAGTGGCTAGCGAATCATGCTAATTGCTAACATTTGTGGTTAATGCTTTACTGCCATGAGTAGCTAGCGTGCCAGCCGCTCGTGGTAGTAAAGACATGCTAATTGCTAACATTTGTGGTTAATGCTTTACTGCCATGAGTAGCTAGCGTGCGAGCCGCTCGTGGTAGTAAAGACATGCTAATTGCTAACATTTATGGCTAATGCTAGAATTAGTGGCTCATGTGTGTAAATATACATGTTAAAAATTACTATTTGAGGGTATTGTGAAGCTATACCACACTAAGCCAATGCTAAAATTAGTGGCTAGCGCATCATGCTAATTGCTAACATTAGCAGCTTATGCTAGAATTAGTGGTTCATGTGTGTAAATATACATGTTAAAAATTACTATTTGAGGGTATTGTGAAGCTATACCACACTAAGCCAATGCTAAAATTAGTGGCTAGCGCATCATGCTAATTGCTAACATTAGCAGCTTATGCTAGAATTAGTGACTCATGTGTGTAAATATACATGTTAAAAATTACTATTTGAGGGTATTGTGAAGCTATACCACACTAAGCCAATGCTAAAATTAGTGGCTAGCTCATCATGCTAATTGCTAACGTTTGTGGTTAATGCTTTACTGCCATGAGTAGCTAGCGTGCTAACATTTGTGGCTAATGCTAGAATTAGTGGCTCATGTGTGTAAATATACATGTTAAAAATTACTATTTGAGGTGTGCTTTTTCAATACACAACCCCGGCAACAGCCCACTCGGCACTCTCAAAATTTCCTGCGGGAATTTTCTAGTTAGTGATGCAGTGCTACGCAATGCAAACTATTGACCCTCATAGCAAAGCTATGGGAGTCAATAGTTTGCAGTGCAAAGCACTGCAAACTATTGTTCTTCACTACGTTTTTTCTTCTTATTATTAAACTTTTTCCACACCCGATTTTTCGAAACTTTTCAACTCCAATACCGTTCGTCGCACACAGACACAAAATACATCAAAACGTGCGTCTCGATCGGACTCGGTGTGCTTCTATACAGTTCTTTCAAACAAGATTTTTTCGCGACGTAGTCGCGATAAATTTCCCATTGAAATGAATGGAGAAGCCCGAAAAAAGCGGCAACATTCCAAAATGTCCAGCTTGGCTTTGTCGAGTGATTACTCGGCCATGCTTTGTAGTAGAAACTTGCTTGGAAGTTTGTACGAGGCACGGGAAGTGTATCTTTCTCTTCCTGAAAACGGCGTTTCGATACCTTTTACGGTTTGGTCAGGGTCGCAGTTTACGTTTTGGTGAAATTTGGGGAAAAAAATTAAAAATCAGCGTTTATAATGGGGCTCTATGGGCCCACTCTGACCGACACTCTAACTTCAGAGTTTCGGTGATATTCTGAAAAAAAAAGGTTCAATCTCACGTGGTGGCCACAGATTTTGAGGTACAGAGATAAAAAATACGTAAAAAGGTAGGGATTTTTGTTGGCTTTCAGATGGTGTGGGTTTTATTTGTGTGAGACGTACGGTTTGGGCTGCAGGCTCCTCCGAGCGAGGAGTGCGCCGACCAGTTTTTGAATTTTTCCCCATGTGTGTGTATGTGGAAAGCGAGAGCGATTTTTCGACGATTTTTCACGTCGCATACTTTTTTTCTAAAACGACTACGGCCACAATTTTCGCAGTAGGCGCGTGGGAACAACACTAAATTGTAGAAAACCCTCGGCTGACGCTCACGATGTGTTCGTTTTCCCGATAGGACTTGTAGTTTTTGATTTATGAGCATTTGTTCGGAGGGCAAATCCTAGTTTGCACTTTCCCTCTGACTCAGGCAGAGGTGAGAGAGAGAAGGAGACTTCAGCGTCAGTTGACCCTGGTAGCCATGACAACCAGACCCCAACCAGCTTACACACGCAGCAGGAGGGGACGAGAGGCGGGAAAAGAGCTCTCAGTGGAAAACATGATCTGCCAAAACATTAAAACCCCCCAAACCACCCCTGTCTCCCTTGGTGCTTTCACACAGCTGCTGGGCCTCTTAGCTATAGCTCTTCTCATTGACTGACTGACAATTTCTCAGTCATGTTTGACCTTTTCCTTTATTTTAAACACAAATTATATCTGGCTGCTTTGCTGAAACTCCTGACACAACATCCCTGACCCGTTTCCTTCATCTTATTAGGTCAGTGAATAGCTTAACTGCTAACAGACGCTAACGACTAGCCGCCCAGTGATTTAGCCGACGACTAGCCTTCCAGCATAGCGCATGTATGTTAGCAAGCTAGCGGAGCTAACGGAGCTAGCTAGCCGCTACCTTAACGCCGCGGACTCAACCGCGGAGTTAGCCTCGAGCTAACCGCTAGCTAACCGCTAGCTAACCGGGATTTAACCGCGGACCCGCGGGAGTTAAACACGAATTAGCCGCGGCAGTTCGCCGTGAGCTAACGCGGAGGCTAGTGGGGTTAGCCGCCGGCTAATTCGCCGCCTTGCTAGCGGGTGCTTATCACAGTAATAATGTTGAAGTTTTATAATTTAAAGGGAAGATATTTTTAAATTAAACTGTGTCAAACTGAAAAATATATTATTCCACCACATAAAGTAGGAAACATTTATGGCTTGCAACAACATTAATGACAGTATATATATAATTGGAGTAATTTAATATAATATGATGTTTTTAATTAAATAAATAATGAGCTGTTGAACACTCATAAGAGTTATATTCAGTATGTTACATAACATTATTTGACATGTCTATTTGTCTGCCTATAGTTTTCCTCCAGCTGATCCAGACAGACTGCAGTGACGTCCAACATGAGACAAAGAGCTGGACTCGCAGGACAATTTGAAGGTCTTCACTTCATCGCTGATTCCTTGTTACAGCCTGGATGTGTTAAGTTTAATATTATTGTTTTTCTAACTGTAAGACTGTGCCGTAAACTGTTCAACTATTGCTCAGGTAGGAGTAATGAGTTTTATTGTTGAAATTATTATGATTAACGAGCAAATTGTAATAATTGATCGTTAATCATAATAATTCACCTGTTCATATAGTCATAATATAATCCTGGTGGGGGTGTGACGATCCGTCCCACTCTCTTCCTTATTTGATGCTGGCTTTCAGGTGGAGCTGGGAGGGGTCTGCTGCCTGTACCTGCCCTTCAGTTTGTAGAAGGCGAAGCATAAAGGACGACCCTTCTCAGTGTCTCTCTCTCTCAGCCAGGCCTACTGCATCCTCCTCATCCTGTTTGGTTTGTTGTACCCTGCATGACATCAAACTCACACCCATCCAGTCAGTAGGAACCAGGCTTTAAATGACTATTTGAGTTGTGCTTTTTGTTATAGCTGCTGCTCATGGTAGTAAAGACATGCTACTTAGTAAAGACATTCGCGACGTAAGTCGCGAATACTTTCATACCTGTCTTGACGTGACCATTACTTTTTGTAGTCAAACATGAAATTATTTGCGACGTAAATCGCAAATAATTTCACCAGGATTATATTATGACTATATGAACAGGTGATCATTAAAGCATCATAGCATGGTAGCATCATTAAAGCATCTTAGCATCATAGCATTGTAGCATCATTAAAGCATCTTAGCATTGTAGTATCTTAGCATCATAGCATCTTAGTATAAGGAAAACACACACTTTATGACAACTACAGATGTTTAACATGTGTCTGCTTTGTTATTAGCTTGTTGCTTACATTTACTTATAACATTTGAAAGACATTTCAATTTTTTTGCATTGTCTTTGATAGGATTAAAGGGTTCCTGTGCTTCGACAGCTGAGAGTGATCATCGTTGATTCATCGCCCTCAACCATCACAGAGCAGTATCGCCACCTCACCCACACACATACATTCACCACACCTTCATCTACACAGATTTAATTTAAGTATAACATATTACATTAATTTGTCTTAGATTAGATTATTTTACATTAGGTAGTTAGAGTTTAGGTAAAGGTTAGGGTTTAGGTTAGTTTGATAGGTTTGATAGCCTGTTAAGCTTTGAAAAGTATTTTGTCTTGTTTTTTTTTTCTGTCTATTTTTTGTCAGGAGGATGCCTAGGAAGTCCAGACGTTCCATGGCGGTGAAGCAGCGCTGGAGGAGGCTCGACCTGGAGGAGCTGAGGTCCACCCCTTCCCCCCTGGAGGTATTTACACAGTAGATAAGCTTCTGTGCCACAATGACATCTGTCTGCGTGAAAATGGCTCTAGAAATGTTACATCTATTGTTTTCTCCTTAACTGCTGAGTTCTGTATGTGTTTGGTCTTAATGTTTCATCAGACGTCCCCCCCGGCCGGAGAGGAGCCTTCCCACCGACCCTGCTCTCAAGCTCGTCCCCCCGTTCGTGCTCGTGAGTATCTCTCAATGATCAATAAATTCATTCATTCATTCAGCATTGTAGCATCTTGGCATAGTAGCATCATCGTAGCATCGTAGCATCGTACTATCACAGCAGTATAGCATGGTATCGCAGACTGCTGCGGCCACTGCATCACTCTCGCGATTTCCCGCAGGGGAATTGTCTAGTTAGTGATGCAGTGCTACGCAATGCAAACTATTGACCCTCATAGCAAAGCTATGGGAGTCAATAGTTTGCAGTGCGAAGCACTGCAAACTATTGTTCTTCACTACGTTTTTCTTCTTATTATTATTATTATTATTATTAAACTTTTTCCTACGGCCGATTTTCGAAACCTTTCAACTCAAATACCGTTCGTCGCACACAGACACAAAATACATCAAAACGTGCGTCTCGATCGGACTCGGTGTGCTTCTATACAGTTCTTTCAAACAAGATTTTTTCGCGACGTAGTCGCGAAAAAACTGCGACAAATTTCCCAATTGAAATGAATGGAGAAGCCCGAAAAAAATAAAAATTCAACAGACATTTTCAACAATGAACTGCTCTGGCATACTTTAACCGAGAGACTTCATTTCAACTTTAAAACGTAGGTACTCTTGCCTTCTCTTCAGAGATTCACTTCACTTGTCGACAACTTTTACCGTTTTTAAACTATGAAGCCTCAGAGTTGTGTAGGTTTTTACTCAAATTTCAGGGTTTATAATGGGTGTGTATTGCGCGGAATGTTTGTGCTAGAGTGGATGACATCATCAGCTAGAGTGAGGAGGGGAGAAGAAAGTTAGTCAAAAAACTGCACAGAAACTGCTCCCGTGGCCACAAATTTCACACGACAGACATAATTTATACATAGAAACGTAGGAAAATTTGTCTTCTCACTCAAATTCGTCTGCTAAAGCTGTAAGTCTTATAGTTTTGGCGTCAGACACAAAGATGCGCCAGCAACACCCACCCACAGCTCCATAGACTGCCATGTTAAAAAGGCAGGGAAATTTCTGGAGGAAAGCAGACGTAACCTTTCTTTGAATCGCTTTAATAGGTCACATTTCTTCATTTTACCCACAAACTGCATATGTAGACGTTCAGGAAAGCCTCAAGATGCCCAAAGTTAAGTCGGTTCAATGATTGGAAATACGGTTTGGCCACAAGTCCTTCCTGTTCGAGGCGATTTTTCAGCATTTTCTCTCTCTCTCCCCGTCTTCCAACTGACATTCGAACAGGAGCAGTTGACCCTGGTAGCCATGACAACCAGACCCCAACCAGCTTACACACGTTCACACACGCAGCTGCTGGGGACGAGAGGCGGGAAAAGAGCTCTCAGTGGAAAACATGATCTGCCAAAACATTAAAACCCCCCAAACCATTACTGCAGTACTGTAGGGGGCCAGAACCTGACATTATGACCTTTTCCTTTATTTTAAACACAAATTATATCTGGCTGCTTTGCTGAAACTCCTGACACAACATCCCTGACCCGTTTCCTTCATCTTATTAGGTCAGTGAATAGCTAAACTGCTAACAGACGCTAACGACTAGCCGCCCAGTGATTTAGCCGACGACTAGCCTTCCAGCATAGCTCATGTATGTTAGCAAGCTAGCGGAGCTAACGGAGCCAGCTAGCCGCTACCTTAACGCCGCGGACTCAACCGCGGAGTTAGCCTCGAGCTAACCGCTAGCTAACCGCTAGCTAACCGGCCCAGATAGCCACTGGACGCTGTAACGGAACAGGGCCGCAACCGCAAAACGATAGAGCCGGGTCTGGCCCGCATCCGCCTCACGGAGTCGTTCCTGAGTCCAAACGCACATCGGGCCGAAGCCGTTTCTGGTCTGTTTTTAGGGGTTGTTGCGGATATATGCCAGCGCCGATCCAGCACCGCCTGATCATCCCGTTACAGATGCGTAACGGGTGCGTGAAACGATTCCGCCTACCGGAGCTGTGCCGGATGTGTTACGATTCCGCTTAAATCACCACTGGATTGTCCTTTTGCCTTATTTTCGGCAGGTTTCAGTTGGAGCAATGCGTATAGGCTATAGCTGAAATAAATCGTTTTAATGATTAAAACGCATAGCATACTAAAACAACGTGAACAAAGTTAACAAACGCTGAGTTAATGACCACGAATTCATAGATTTAATTATAAAAAACGAACAACAAAGTCATGAACAAAGTCAACACTTAACACAGAGAACAACAAACAGAATTAATGGATAAAAAAAACCGCACAGGCTATTAACACAACGTGAAAAAAAAAAAAAAAACATCTTAAACAAAATCACTCGGGTGCTGTGGCAGCTGCTGCTGTTGCTGCTCCTGCTGCTGACGCCCTCCTCGATCCTGTCCGCCGACCAGATGTCCGAGACCAAAACCGGGGACATAATCCCAAAATTTTGGAAAAAACGGGGACATTTTTAGTTTGACTGTCAACCTGATTGAAATACAAGTTTTATCTTCAGAAAACAGGGACATAGGTAGTTTTTTCTGTATTGTCCCGGAGGCAACCAAAAACGGGGACTGTCCCCTGAAACCGGGGACGTCTGGTCATCCTAAGCTAAGACCACCTTTTAAAATTCAGCACATTAGCGCAAATATATGTCATGATATTAAAAAGTTGATTCGGTTATCCTATAATTGGGTCTATTCTGTGCAACACTCATAGCCTATTTGTATAGCGCAGTAGCGCTATAGATGCGGCTTTAACATCAAACGGCTAACACAGACTCGTGGTGCGCAAATAACAGCCTGTAACTGCTATCTACAAAGCAAACAGCATTTCACTTTCACGTTTAAGTAGCCTAATAGTAAATTAGAATAAACACATACAAATAGATGTACATAATAAACACATAGAATAAACACATAAAAACTTACGTGTGCATAGCTGGTCAGATAAATCTGCGGTGACAGCTTGGTTTGATGATATTTTTTTTATTATTTTTTGGCGCTTCTGGCTGAAGTCCGTAGTACGGATGTGGGCCGTATCTGCAAGACGACAGTCAAGCCAGACCCAACGTTCACTTGGCACTTTGGGCGCTGTCGTAAAACGGACCTAAAACGGAGCTCAAACGGACCTGTGCTGTAACGGACCTTATAGCATCACAAAATGTTGCTGTATTATTTTGTTTTTAAACACTGATAATATTGCTCAGCTTAATGACAGTGCATTTATCTCATGCTCTAGATAGAAAAAATAAATATGCAGACAGGTAACCAGTTTTGAAAATGTTTATTCCACGGAGTTCTTCACACAGTTTGAGAAAATTATTTTGGATGTGGTCCACATCATCCCTAACTGACAAAAATGCCGAAAATAAGGCAAAAGGTGATTTAAGCGGAATCGTAACACATCCGGCACAGCTCCGGTAGGCGGAATCGTTTCACGCACCCGTTACGCATCTGTAACGGGATGATCAGGCGGTGCTGGATCGGCGCTGGCATATATCCGCAACAACCCCCTAAAAACAGACCAGAAACGGCTTTGGCTCGATGTGCATTTGGACTCAGGAACAAGTCCGTGAGGCGGATGCGGGCCAGAGCCGGCTCTATCGTTTTGCGGTTGCGGCCCTGTTCCGTTACAGCGTCCAGTGGCTATCTGTCTCTGTCAAAACAGTGCTGGCTCAAATCCGTTTTGCAGATATGGGCCAGAGCAGTTTTTAGCCCTTTTTTAAATGCAATCGGCTCAGATATGTATCACAGATTCGGGCCACACCAGTGTAGCCTATGTGAAAACAGTATCGGCTCAGATTCATATTGCAGATCTGGACCAAATCAGTGTCAGACACAGCTAATGTCTTTCGGTTACCTATGGGAAAAGTGATCTGGGCCAGATCTGTAAAATGATATAAATACTGAACTGATGGCAGTTAGAATGTTTAAGCTGAAACCTCTATCTGGCACGGATCTGGTTCACAATCAGAAAACGTCTCTAAGCTAGAAACGGAGGCAAGGGGCTTAAAACGGATCCGGGCCAAATGTAATTGCTATCTGGGGGGATTTAACCGCGGACCCGCGGGAGTTAAACACGAATTAGCCGCGGCAGTTCGCCGTGAGCTAACGCGGAGGCTAGTGGGGTTAGCCGCCGGCTAATTCGCCGCCTTGCTAGCGGGTGCTTATCACAGTAATAATGTTGAAGTTTTACAATTTAAAGGGAAGATATTTTTATATTAAACTGTGTCAAACTGAAAAATATATTATTCCACCACATAAAGTAGGAAACATTTATGGCTTGCAACAACATTAATGACAGTATATATATATATAATTGGAGTAATTTAATATAATATGATGTTTTTAATTAAATAAATAATGAGCTGTTGAACACTCATAAGAGTTATATTAAGTATGTTACATAACATTATTTGACATGTCTATTTGTCTGCCTATAGTTTTCCTCCAGCTGATCCAGACAGACTGCAGTGACGTCCAACATGAGACGAAGAGCTGGACTCTCAGGACAATTTGAAGGTCTTCACTTCATCGCTGATTCCTTGTTACAGCCTGGATGTGTTAAGTTTAATATTATTGTTTTTCTAACTGTAAGACTGTGCCGTAAACTGTTAAACTATTGCTCAGGTAGGAGTAATGAGTTTTATTGTTAAAATTATTATGATTAACGAGCAAATTGTAATAATTGATCGTTAATCATAATAATCCACCTGTTCATATAGTCATAATATAATCCTGGTGGAGGTGTGACGATCCCTCCCACTCTCTTCCTTATGTGATGCTGGCTTTCAGGTGGAGCTGGGAGGGGTCTGCTGCCTGTACCTGCCCTTCAGTTTGTAGAAGGGCGTAAAGGACGACCCTTCTCAGTGTCTCTCTCTCTCAGCCAGGCCTACTGCATCCTCCTCATCCTGTTTGGTTTGTTGTACCCTGCATGACATCAAACTCACACCCATCCAGTCAGAAGGAACCAGGCCTTAAATGACTATTTGAGTTGTGCTTTTTGTTATAGCTGCTGCTCATGGTAGTAAAGACATGCTACTTAGTAAAGACATTCGCGACGTAAGTCGCGAATACTTTCATACCTGTCTTGACCTGACCATTACTTTTTGTAGTCAAACATGGATTATATTATGACTATATGAACAGGTGATCATTAAAGCATCATAGCATGGTAGCATCATGGTAGCATCATTAAAGCATCTTAGCATCATAGCATTGTAGCATCATTAAAGCATCTTAGCATTGTAGTATCTTAGCATCATAGCATCTTAGTATAAGGAAAACACACACTTTATGACAACTACAGATGTTTAACATGTGTCTGCTTTGTTATTAGCTTGTTGCTTACATTTACTTATAACATTTGAAAGACATTTCAATTTTTTTGCATTGTCTTTGATATGATTAAAGGGTTCCTGTGCTTCGACAGCTGAGAGTGATCATCGTTGATTCATCGCCCTCATCCATCGCAGAGCAGTATCGCCACCTCACCCACACACATACATTCACCACACCTTCATCTACACAGATTTAATTTAAGTATAACATATTACATTAATTTGTCTTAGATTAGATTATTTTACATTAGGTAGTTAGAGTTTAGGTAAAGGTTAGGGTTTAGGTTAGTTTGATAGGTTTGATAGCCTGTTAAGCTTTGAAAAGTATTTTGTCTTGTTTTTTTTTTCTGTCTATTTTTTGTCAGCAGGATGCCTAGGAAGTCCAGACGTTCCATGGCGGTGAAGCAGCGCTGGAGGAGGCTCGACCTGGAGGAGCTGAGGTCCACCCCTTCCCCCCTGGAGGTATTTACACAGTAGATAAGCTTCTGTGCCACAATGACATCTGTCTGCGTGAAAATGGCTCTAGAAATCTATTGTTTTCTCCTTAACTGCTGAGTTCTGTATGTGTTTGGTCTTAATGTTTCATCAGACGTCCCCCCCGGCCGGAGAGGAGCCTTCCCACCGACCCTGCTCTCAAGCTCGTCCCCCCGTTCGTGCTCGTGAGTATCTCTCAATGATCAATAAATTCATTCATTCATTCAGCATTGTAGCATCTTGGCATAGCAGCATCATCGTAGCATCGTAGCATTGTACTATCACAGCAATATAGCATGGTATCGCAGACTGCTGCGGCCACTGCATCACTCTCGCGATTTCCCGCAGGGGAATTGTCTAGTTATTATTAAACTTTTTCCTACGCATTTTCGAAACCTTTCAACTCAAATACCGTTCGTCGCACACAGACACAAAATACATCAAAACGTGCGTCTCGATCGGACTCGGTGTGCTTCTATACAGTTCTTTCAAACAAGATTTTTTCGCGACGTAGTCGCGAAAAAACTGCGACAAATTTCCCAATTGAAATGAATGGAGAAGCCCGAAAAAAAAAAAAATTCAACAGACATTTTCAACAATGAACTGCTCTGGCATACTTTAACCGAGAGACTTCATTTAAACTTTAAAACGTAGGTACTCTTGCCTTCTCTTCAGAGATTCACTTCACTTGTCGACAACTTTTACCGTTTTTAAACTATGAAGCCTCAGAGTTGTGTAGGTTTTTACTCAAATTTCAGGGTTTATAATGGGTGTGTATTGCGCGGAATGTTTGTGCTAGAGTGGATGACATCATCAGCTAGAGTGAGGAGGGGAGAAGAAAGTTAGTCAAAAAACTGCACAGAAACTGCTCCCGTGGCCACAAATTTCACACGACAGACATAATTTATACATAGAAACGTAGGAAAATGTGTCTTCTCACTCAATTTCGCCTGCTAAAGCTGTAAGTCTTATAGTTTTGGCGTCAGACACAAAGATGCGCCAGCAACACCGACCCACAGCTCCATAGACTGCCATGTTAAAAAGGCAGGGAAATTTCTGGAGGAAAGCAGACGTAACCTTTCTTTGAATCGGTTTAAATAGGTCACATTTCTTCATTTTACCCAAAACTACATATCTAGACGTTCAGGAAAGCCTCAAGATGCCCAAAGTTAAGTCGGTTCAATGATTGGAAATACGGTTTGGCCACAGGTCCTTCCTGTTCGAGGCGATATTTCAGCATTTTCTCTCTCTCTCTCCCCGTCTTCCAACTGACATTCTAACAGGAGCAGTTGACCCTGGTAGCCATGACAACCAGACCCCAACCAGCTTACACACGTTCACACACGCAGCTGCTGGGGACGAGAGGCGGGAAAAGAGCTCTCAGTGGAAAACATGATCTGCCAAAACATTAAAACCCCCCAAACCATCCCTGTCTGCCATGGTGCTTTCACACAGCTGCTGGGCCTAGGGTGACCAGATGTCCCGCTTTGTGCGGGACAGTCACGCATTTTCATTACTTTTCACACGTCCCGCAAATTGAGACGTTGTCCCGCATTGTTATTGACAGTCAGACTCCAGTTTCGAAATGCATGTTTTACAATCTGGCATTTATCAAATAGCTGTTTGGAGAAAGCAGTGAGGGCTGTCATCAGGGGTCGGGGCGGGCTGTTTGATCATGTCAATCAAACTGGGACGCGGACGCAGGTTAAGGGCGCGCCCACCAACAACAAACAATGCGAATCAGATCAGAACGGCATGCAGCGCGAGACATGGAGGGAAGCACAACCCGTACTACTGAGAAGAGGAAATGCAGCTATAATAAAGACTGGGAAACTATCTATCCCTGGGTGAAACCAGTGCAAGGAGAGTCTGGTAAAGTTTGCTGTGAAGTTTGCTTGAGTCATTTTTCCGTTTCACACGGAGGTGAATACGACGTGAAACGACACAGACAATGCAAGACAAAACGTGTTGCTCACCTTGTGAACTTGGGAAATTTGCATTTAAGCAAGTTTTTATATATATTTATATTGTAAAATATATTTGTTAAGTTTTTATTTGCAGGCTGTTATGTCCTACTGAATCAATCAGATGGCAAAGTAATGCCATAAGCAAAGGGGCAGAATAGAAATATTTATTTTTTCTCTTAGTTCTTTTAGACTACCTTGATGCATTGGTATCTCACATTGTCCCACATTGTCCCACACAAACGTAGTCTTTGTCCCACGTCTGGCGAATTGGGATCTGGTCACCCTAGCTGGGCCTCTTAGCTATAGCTTTTCTCATTGACTGAATGACAACTTCATGTTTGACCTTTTCCTTTATTTTAAACACAAATTATATCTGGCTGCTTTGCTGAAACTCCTGACACAACATCCCTGACCCGTTTCCTTCATCTCATTAGGTCAGTGAATAGCTAAACTGCTAACAGACGCTAACGACTAGCCGCCCAGTGATTTAGCCGACGACTAGCCTTCCAGCATAGCGCATGTATGTTAGCAAGCTAGCGGAGCTAACGGAGCTAGCTAGCCGCTACCTTAACGCCGCGGACTTAACCGCGGAGTTAGCCTCGAGCTAACCGCTAGCTAACCGGGATTTAACCGCTAGCTAACCGGGATTTAGCCGCGGACCCGCGGGAGTTAAACACGAATTAGCCGCGGCAGTTAGCCGTGAGCTAACGCGGAGGCTAGTGGGGTTAGCCGCCGGCTAATTCGCCGCCTTGCTAGCGGGTGCTTATCACAGTAATAATGTTGAAGTTTTACAATTTAAAGGGAAGATATTTTTAAATTCAACTGTGTCAAACTGAAAAATATATTATTCCACCACATAAACTAGGAAACATTTATGGCTTGCAACAACATTAATGACAGTATATATATATAATTGGAGTAATTTAATATAATATGATGTTTTTAATTAAATAAATAATGAGCTGTTGAACACTCATAAGAGTTATATTAAGTATGTTACATAACATTATTTGACATGTCTATTTGTCTGCCTATAGTTTTCCTCCAGCTGATCCAGACAGACTGCAGTGACGTCCAATATGAGACAAGGAGCTGGACTAACAGGACAATTTGAAGGTCTTCACTTCATCGCTGATTCCTTGTTACAGCCTGGATGTGTTAAGTTTAATATTATTGTTTTTCTAACTGTAAGACTGTGCCGTAAACTGTTAAACTATTGCTCAGGTAGGAGTAATGAGTTTTATTGTTAAAATTATTATGATTAACGATCAATTGTTACGATTTGCTCGTTCTTTGTCTGGGGATCCTAGTGAGATCCCTCCCACTCTCTTCCTTATTTGATGCTGGCTTTCAGGTGGAGCTGGGAGGGCTCTGCTGCCTGTACCTGCCCTTCAGTTTGTAGAAGGCGAAGCATAAAGGACGACCCTTCTCAGTGTCTCTCTCTCTCAGCCAGGCCTACTGCATCCTCCTCATCCTGTTTGGTTTGTTGTACCCTGCATGACATCAAACTCACACCCATCCAGTCAGAAGGAACCAGGCCTTAAATGACTATTTGAGTTGTGCTTTTTGTTATAGCTGCTGCTCATGGTAGTAAAGACATGCTACTTAGTAAAGACATTCGCGACGTAAGTCGCGAATACTTTCATACCTGTCTTGACCTGACCATTACTTTTTGTAGTCAAATTTGAAATTATTTGCAACGTAAGTCGCAAATATTTTCACCAGGATTATATTATGACTATATGAACAGGTGATCATTAAAGCATCATAGCATCTTAGTATAATTGCATTGTAACATCTTAGCATCGTAGCAACATAGTATCTTAGCTTTGTAGCATCTTAGTATCATAGCATCTTAGTATCTTAGCATCATAGCATTGTAGCATCTTGGCATAGTAGCATCATCATAGCATCGTAGCATCGTACTATCACAGCAATATAGCATGGTATCGCAGACTGCTGCGGCCACTGCATCACTCTCGCGATTTCCCGCAGGGGAATTGTCTAGTTATTATTAAACTTTTTCCTACGCATTTTCGAAACCTTTCAACTCAAATACCGTTCGTCGCACACAGACACAAAATACATCAAAACGTGCGTCTCGATCGGACTCGGTGTGCTTCTATACAGTTCTTCCAAACAAGATTTTTTCGCGACGTAGTCGCGAAAAAACTGCGACAAATTTCCCAATTGAAATGAATGGAGAAGCCCGAAAAAAATTAAAATTCAACAGACATTTTCAACAATGAACTGCTCTGGCATACTTTAACCGAGAGACTTCATTTAAACTTTAAAACGTAGGTACTCTTGCCTTCTCTTCAGAGATTCACTTCACTTGTCGACAACTTTTACCGTTTTTAAACTATGAAGCCTCAGAGTTGTGTAGGTTTTTACTCAAATTTCAGGGTTTATAATGGGTGTGTATTGCGCGGAATGTTTGTGCTAGAGTGGATGACATCATCAGCTAGAGTGAGGAGGGGAGAAGAAAGTTAGTCAAAAAACTGCACAGAAACTGCTCCCGTGGCCACAAATTTCACACGACAGACATAATTTATACATAGAAACGTAGGAAAATTTGTCTTCTCACTCAAATTCGTCTGCTAAAGCTGTAAGTCTTATAGTTTTGGCGTCAGACACAAAGATGCGCCAGCAACACCCACCCACAGCTCCATAGACTGCCATGTTAAAAAGGCAGGGAAATTTCTGGAGGAAAGCAGACGTAACCTTTCTTTGAATCGCTTTAATAGGTCACATTTCTTCATTTTACCCACAAACTGCATATGTAGACGTTCAGGAAAGCCTCAAGATGCCCAAAGTTAAGTCGGTTCAATGATTGGAAATACGGTTTGGCCACAAGTCCTTCCTGTTCGAGGCGATTTTTCAGCATTTTCTCTCTCTCTCCCCGTCTTCCAACTGACATTCGAACAGGAGCAGTTGACCCTGGTAGCCATGACAACCAGACCCCAACCAGCTTACACACGTTCACACACGCAGCTGCTGGGGACGAGAGGCGGGAAAAGAGCTCTCAGTGGAAAACATGATCTGCCAAAACATTAAAACCCCCCAAACCATCGCTGTCTCCCTTGGTGCTTTCACACAGCTGCTGGGCCTCTTAGCTATAGCTCTTCTCATTGACTGAATGACAATTTCTCAGTCATGTTTGACCTTTTCCTTTATTTTAAACACAAATTATATCTGGCTGCTTTGCTGAAACTCCTGACACAACATCCCTGACCCGTTTCCTTCATCTTATTAGGTCAGTGAATAGCTTAACTGCTAACAGACGCTAACGACTAGCCGCCCAGTGATTTAGCCGACGACTAGCCTTCCAGCATAGCGCATGTATGTTAGCAAGCTAGCGGAGCTAACGGAGCTAGCTAGCCGCTACCTTAACGCCGCGGACTCAACCGTGGAGTTAGCCTCGAGCTAACCGCTAGCTAACCGCTAGCTAACCGGGATTTAACCGCGGACCCGCGGGAGTTAAACACGAATTAGCCGCGGCAGTTAGCCGTGAGCTAACGCGGAGGCTAGTGGGGTTAGCCGCCGGCTAATTCGCCGCGTTGCAAGCCGGGGGCTTATCACAGTAATAATGTTGAAGTTTTACAATTTAAAGGGAAGATATTTTTAAATGAAACTGTGTCAAACTGAAAAATATATTATTCCACCACATAAAGTAGGAAACATTTATGGCTTGCAACAACATTAATGACAGTATATATATAATTGGAGTAATTTAATATAATATGATGTTTTTAATTAAATAAATAATGAGCTGTTGAACACTCATAAGAGTTATATTAAGTATGTTACATAACATTATTTGACATGTCTATTTGTCTGCCTATAGTTTTCCTCCAGCTGATCCAGACAGACTGCAGTGACGTCCAACATGAGACAAAGAGCTGGACTCGCAGGACAATTTGAAGGTCTTCACTTCATCGCTGATTCCTTGTTACAGCCTGGATGTGTTAAGTTTAATATTATTGTTTTTCTAACTGTAAGACTGTGCTGTAAACTGTTAAACTATTGCTCAGGTAGGAGTAATGAGTTTTATTGTTAAAATTATTATGATTAACGATCAACTGTTACGATTTGCTCGTTCTTTGTCTGGGGATCCTAGTGAGATCCCTCCCACTCTCTTCCTTATTTGATGCTGGCTTTCAGGTGGAGCTGGGAGGGGTCTGCTGCCTGTACCTGCCCTTCAGTTTGTAGAAGGGCGTAAAGGACGACCCTTCTCAGTGTCTCTCTCTCTCAGCCAGGCCTACTGCATCCTCCTCATCCTGTTTGGTTTGTTGTACCCTGCATGACATCAAACTCACACCCATCCAGTCAGAAGGAACCAGGCCTTAAATGACTATTTGAGTTGTGCTTTTTGTTATAGCTGCTGCTCATGGTAGTAAAGACATGCTACTTAGTAAAGACATTCGCGACGTAAGTCGCGAATACTTTCATACCTGTCTTGACCTGACCATTACTTTTTGTAGTCAAACATGAAATTATTTGCAACGTAAGTCGCAAATATTTTCACCAGGATTATATTATGACTATATGAACAGGTGATCATTAAAGCATCATAGCATCTTGGTATAATTGCATTGTAGCATCTTAGCATCGTAGCAACATAGTATCTTAGCTTTGTAGCATCTTAGTATCATAGCATCTTAGTATCTTAGCATCATAGCATTGTAGTAGCATCTTGGCATAGTAGCATCATCATAGCATCGTAGCATCGTACTGTCACAGCAATATAGCATGGTATCGCAGACTGCTGCGGCCACTGCATCACTCTCGCGATTTCCCGCAGGGGAATTGTCTAGTTAAGTTAATTATTAATCCGAACTCCAAATTGACAATTTAGTATAATTTATGAGACTGTTTTGATTAATTGGCTATCTTTTCCCTTCCTAGAAGGGTGGTGCCCCGAGGTGATCTAGTAATTCAGATCCAATTATTTAATAATAAATAATTATTTTTGATAATTATTAATTATTCATGATAGCCAAACCCCAATACTGAGTGCCTTAGTACCCAGGCCCAACACATATGTACTGAAATGAAGACATGGAAGTCTGCTTAGTTGCTTTATGTGGGAAAACAATAAGCTTAATATCAGGATACAGAATAACAATGTTAGAGATAAACTAAGAAAAACAAAGCCTACAGTGTGTTTTTTTTGTCAGCACCATTTCTTCTGGATGGTGAAGGCCACGGCCTTCCAAAATATGTAAAGAGGGATAGTAATTGTCACTCAGAAGTCAGTACACTTGAGTATTATGTGAATGAAGCAAATGAAAATGCAACCACCAATCAACATCTGAAAAGCCTCTTGGTTTGAATTGTTTGTGTTCCAGGATGAATGGCGCCGTGCCCAAGGGTTATGAGGAAGACGTAGGAAACAAAACATCTGTGTACGTTCACACGGCCCACTCCATCACCACATCGCTATATTTTTTCAAGAAGTACGGCTACACAGGAGGAAGCTGGAGGAGCGCCTTCAGGATAACAACACCAGAGAGGTCTGGAGAGGCCTGAAAACCATCTCCGGACACGGGAAGGACAGTGGAAGGGGCCCAGAAGCGGGAGACCATGAATGGGCCAATGAACTGAACCTGTTCTTCAATAGGTTTGACTGTGTTCCTGCCTCCTCCCCCACCCTCCACAGCCCAGACCAAACGGCACCCATAAATGACCCCCTATCCCCAACCCCCCACAACATCTCCATCAGCAACATCTCCACCCCAAAGAACATCTGTGGACTGTCACCAGCAACACACCTCCTCCCACTACACTCTGCTGGGGTGATCCATTCACCCCAACCCCCACCTAACACAGCAGGGGTCTCTTCACACCACCCCCCCAACTTCTCCATAACCACAGACCAGGGGCCTCATGTACGAAAGTTGCTTAAGTACAAAAACGTTACGTAAGTACTCGCTCACGTAAAAGTTCAGATGTATCAAGAGTGAAATGTCCGTGAATTTTGTACGTCCCTACGCCAACGACGTGGCTGGCGTAAGTAGGATTCTACAGATATCGATCCTTTGGCGACACTTAGAGGTGATGCCGGGAAACTGTCATCAATGTGAAAACTATTACTCCGACCGATCGGGACTGTGCCGGTCGACCCTGAGTAGATCCATGCAAGCCGCGTGGGACTGAATTATCCGCATCAGCCAGGTATATCAGATTCCCATACAATGCATCTGAACAGGTCAACATTAAAGAGCAATCTGCAGCAAGAGACGGTTTTCTGACTGTAATCAGAGCTATCGACTGCACACACATTGCTATAAAAGCGCCATCGCATGAATTTGTAAATGTCAACAGGAAACATTTTCATTCGATCAGTGTGCAGATCATACGTGATGCGCAAATGCAAGTAAACATTGTGGCAGCGTGCCAAAGAACACATTTTACGCATCCCCACTCCAGTGAGTAGCGTCTCCAATTCTATTTCTGTGAAGTTCTTCTTCTTTCCCGTCTTAGTCATTCTTATGTTTTCGTTTTCTGATCGCGCGGAGATGGGAATCTCAGGTGCAGAGTCAATTTAAATATAATTTCCATATTTAAAATGGGCGTGGACAGGGAGTTGCATATTTAAAAGGGGCGGGACACTGATTTGCATATTTAAACGGGGCGTGGACAGGGAGGAGTCGGGTACGTTCAATCGGGATGTACAAAGGAAATGTGCTTCGAAATGCTTCTAAATCTGAACTTACGTCACGATTTAGTAGGAAATCTACGCAACTGTTAGTACATGAGGCCCCAGTTGAGGAGGGAGCTAAGGAGGATTAAACCAAGGAAGGCTACTGGCCCTGATGGCATCAGCTCCAGACTCCTCAAGGACTGTGCAGATCAACTCTGTGGGATTTTTCTGCACATCTTCAACTTGAGCATCAGTCTGGAGAGAGTTCCGCTCCTGTGGAAAACATCCTGCGTGGTTCCAGTTCCAAAGACTGCATGTCCCAGTGAGCTGAACCACTTTAGGCCAGTAGTCCTGACCTCTCATCTGATGAAGACCATGGAGAGGATCATCCTGGGCCACCTCCGTCATCTGGTGAACAACAACATGGACCCGCTGCAGTTTGCCTATCGTCCAGGCATAGGTGTGGAAGACACTGTCATCTACCTGCTGCACAGATGTTTTTCCCACCTAGACGACACCGGTAGCACTGTGAGAGTCATGTTCTTCGACTTCTCCAGTGCTTTCAACACCATCCAACCATCACTGCTCAGGGGGAAGCTGGAGGGAGCTGGAGTTAACAGTAGCCTGGCTGCATGGACCATCGACTACCTCTCCAACAGGCCGCAGTATGTGAGGCTTCGCGACTGTGTGTCTGATGTGGTAGTCTGCAGCACTGGGGCGCCGCAGGGTACTTTGCTCTCTCCCTTCCCCTTCACTCTGTACACATCGGACTTCAGACACAACACGGACAGCTGCCACCTCCAGAAATTCTGTGACGATACAGCCATTGTCGGGCGTGTATCTCAGGGAAACGACCTGGAGTATCTGGAGGTCATCACCAACTTTGTGGACTGGTGTGCTCTGAACCACCTGCACATCAACGCCAGCAAGACAAAGGAGGTGGTGATTGACTTCAGTAGGAAACCGCATCCAACTGCACCGGTGAACATTCAGGGCTTGGACATCGAGGTCGTGGAGGATTACAAGTACCTGGGTGTTCACCTTAACAATAAACTCGACTGGACACATAACACAAACGCCCTGTACAAGAAGGGCCAAAGTCTTCTCCACCTGCTGAGACGACTGAGGTCCTTTGGAGTGTGCAGGACACTGCTCAGGACTTTTTATGACTCTGTGGTGGCTTCTGCCCTCCTGTATGCAGTGGTCTGCTGGAGCAGTGGAAGCTCAGAGAGGGACAGGAAGAGACTGAACAAGCTGGTCAGACGGGCCGGCTCTGTCCTGGACTGCTCTCTGGACTCCATCGAGGTGGTGGGTGAGAGGAGGATGTTAGCCAAGCTGACATCAATCATGGACAACCCCTCTCACCCACTGCATCAGACTGTTTCAGACCTAAGCAGCTCCTTCAGCAGCAGACTGCTGCATCCACACTGCAAGAAGGAACACTACCGCAGGTCATTCATCCCAGCTGCCATCAGGCTGTACAACACCAGCCTGAGTCAATAATAACTGTATTTTTCTTTTTGCACAAACTAAGCTTCTTTGCACTGCCTGTTTTTTGCACAAACCACTACCTCACCAACTCAAAATGTCTTTCTCAAAGGTTAAGCAATTATTTATTTGTAAAGTTTATCCCACCATTCTCCACAATGTACATACAGAATGTCTTATATTTTCTAGTTATTTCTCCTCCCTATATTTTCTTAGAGTATGGTCATTCTTTTGTATATTTTTTGATATATATTTTTTAAATCTTTGTATTTGTGTTTTTTTGATAACCTTTTCCCTGTTCAAAGTCGTCACTGTCTCTGTATATATATATATATATATATATATATATATTTTATTTTTTTATTTATTTTTTTTGCCAAATTCTGTGCCACTGGAACAAGGAAATGTCCCACACGTGGGATTAAATAAACGTCTTATGTCTTATGTCTATGGCTACACGTCTGCCCCTCATGATGAGGTACTAAAATTTAAACACTTAAACAATGTAATGTTGTTTATACTCACAATAAAGATAACGTCTGTCTTCCTCTTTGGCAGGGGATAAAGTACGTCATGATTCCTGAAGGAATGAGGGACTTCCATTGGCTGGAGGGTCTTCTGAAAGGAGAAAGAGTCCGTGCTGGCCCGTACCGCAAAAAGCTGTAAATATCTTCTTTTTCTTTTTCCTGCACAGTCTTCATCTGTGCTAAAATAACATAACTTTAAAGTTCCTCAGTGTTTCCTCTTACGTTGTATTAAAAATATTATGTTCTTAAAAAGTTTTTATGGTGTTGTATTGAAATGAATTGAGAAAACTTACAAGACATTTTTACATTTAAAAATAAATCTTTATTAGGATAACTTATTGTACACATTGTTCATTTAAAAAGAAAAATCTCTGTAATTGACATTGAAAGTATATTGTATCATTGAATTTCAAAACAGATTTACAAAACTGAAATACATGTATGACTAAGCAAATGTAGAGTTTAAAAATACACTTTTGTTCTCCAAGCCATTATGTTGATCATTGTTACTGTGACGTCCATCAGACTCAATAGAACCATTCAGTCGATTTTCAGTTCAAACTCTTTGTCCTTGTGCTCTGATACAGCAGGTGTGCGTCCATATGTCAACAGTTGCCAACAATCTTGACAGTAAATCAACTGAAGAACAATGTGTAACCTGGGGCGTGTTCCCAGTCCTGAATCAACGTTGTGCAAACATAAATGACCATCTTTCATCAGCTTGTTCTTTAATTTTCAACTGTTGCTTTCCTATTTTAACCCTCCAGGCCAAGGACGTACTACTCAGGGCAGTACAACGAGAGCCGCTTCTATGTTCTGCACCAAGACTTCCTCCGATACATACGAAACAGGTCAGCCTCCTGTCAAACACCCATCCAAACTTTCTGTGGTTTAAACCGTATGCTTTTATGAATGTATCTGTTGTGGTAACAAAAGTGGTACAAGTCATTCTTCTGCGAAACATTTTCATAAAATGTATGATGTACTTTTCTTTGTAATAACTTTTCATTACTCCACCTTTTCAGCGTGTTACGGTTATACAGCAGTAGGACCTAAATGCAGGGAACAAAGTAAAGAAACAAAGCTAATTTAATGAAAACTTACGAAAAAAGACAAAAAAGCGCTGCAAGGATGGCAGGATAATCTGAACACACAAATCCAAAAAAATAAATAAATAAATAAAACCCAAAACCAAGGTGAGAACTGAGAAACATGAGGAAGCACGAGTGTACAACAAAAAGGGTAGTGTCTCAGAAGAAAACTCAATAACGACTTGACAGGGGTAGCAGAACAGGGGTAACATAGCAAATGACATGACAAAGCAAAGGCAGGGTTATATATGCACTCACTCACAAGGGCTGATGGAATAACTAGAGACAGGTGAAACCAGAACACAGTATTAATTAAATAAAAACGCAAGTGAGTCCGGCAGAAGTGTGGACGGGTCATTGATATTGTAGCTCCGTGTGCCTCCACTCTTGGACCATTCTGCAGATTCTGGCTTCAAAGTCACAAGATGGCGCTGCTCGTATTCCCTGGGAAAATAGTGTCAGCTTGGCCAGTGTAAGGAAGAGGGGATGCGTAGTCCATATTTATATACAGTCTCTGGAACAGTGGGGCAGGAAGTAAAATCTAAATTCAACAAGAAAACTGATTACAAAATGAAACAGGAAACACCAGAAAAATAAACAAGGTTACTCAAAACATTCAAAACTCAACACCATGATACTTTGTAACCTCATAACATGAATATGATTTTTTTTGTAGTTTTGAGGTCAGGTCTTCCAAAGAGTATTTTACAATGAACCTCAACAAACTGCTTTTACATGAATTCATGAATCATAGTAATACAACGATATACACATAATATACGCAGTAGTAGTTTAAAAATACATTCTCCTGGGCTAATATTTAAATGATACCTAAATCCAGGACTTCATATAATTTACAAAAACTAAGAAGATTATTGCTTTGCATTTAATCCTGCCAAGCTGTCTATTGATTAGAAAACTATTCGAATAAAATCACTGATTATAACAAATGCTGCACACAACAGAAAAGGAACCAACAGGAAATTATTACAAAGCTTCAATTTACTTGTCAATTTTGTAGTTGTAGATATAAAAGATACTTCCTCTAATGTGCAAAAAGTGTTTAAAAAAGGCAACTGCACTTATAGAGTTTTTTTTTTTTTTTTGAGAAAACATTTTGCTACTCTGATGAGTGGTAAAACGTCTTCTCAAAAAAAAACTCTACAAGTCCAGTTTTTTTTTTTTTAACGCTTTTTGGATATACCATGTTGGGCCTGGGTATGAAGGCTCTCAATATTGGGGTTTGGCTATCATGAATAATTAATAATTATCAAAAATAATTATTTATTATTAAATAATTGGATCTGAATTACTAGATCACCTCGGGGCACCACCCTTCTAGGAAGGGAAAAGATAGCCAATTAATCAAAACAGTCTCATAAATTATACTAAATTGTCAATTTGGAGTTCGGATTAATAATTAACTTACTAACTATAACCAAAATTACCACGTTAACAACTAGTTAAAGTTGAAGGAATTTGGAGTTCTTGACAGTGTAGAGGTTGGCAATATTCACTCTTGTGCAATATTAAACAGACAGGTATGTTTAAAAGACATTTATTACAAGAATAAAAGCAAACATACAATCTAACAACAGTGTACTCTATACTACGTGTGTGTGTGTGTGTGTGTGTCAAAATGGCCGCTGGTTGTGGGCGTGTCAAGATGGCCGCCGGTTGTGGGCGTGCCAAGATGGCCGCTGGGGCCTTGATGTCTTGAACACAAAGGAAACAATGGCTGCTGAGTGGGTACACTCAGACCATGTGCTGGCCAGTAGATGTGTGGAATGTGATAAGCGTTTTAAGAGGTGCCAGGTTAGAGGAAGAGTGGTTAGTTTAGCATGCAAGACCCTGAGTCTATGTGTTGCATAATCTAACTAACATCAAACCACTATACTATAAACAACTCAATATAAACAAATATCACATCAAATCAACATTTTTAACTCTAGCTTAGCTTAGCTTGACTAGGCCCAGGTCATACTACCAGATTTGGTGAAAAGTCAATTTCTGGTGTGTTGCTCCTTTAGCTGGCAGTTCCTGATGGAAGGCCAAACTGGGAAAAGTTGAAGTCCTTGCTGCGTGTTCCTGATGGCAGACGTTGGAGGGAAACTGGCCGCTCCTTGAAGTCCTTTGAAGTGGCTTGTTAGCAGCTCGGTGCTAACTAGCCGTGTGGCTCCTGTTGTTTGGGAGTTTAGCCTGCAAACCTTCTGTTTGTTGGCTAGAAGACCTGGTGTAGATTCCTCAGCAGGATCTCGCTTCGCTGCTGTAAGGAGAACAGGCCTGGCACCCAGCTGCAGCCAAGCAGCCAAGCAGCTGGGGGGTCTCCACGTGGAGGTGTGGAGTTGTAGAGAGTAGGAGGATAAGAGAATAAGAGAGAGAACAAAGGCCAAACGGTGCATTTTATATGACCTGATGACCTCATAGGTCACATGCCACTGTCAGCCAGTGAACTGCTTGGTCAGTTTTTCACACCTGGAGGATTGTGGGACATAGAGTTCTGGTGCTTCCCTTTGTTTCCAAGACAAAGGGAGCCATGTGGTTAACTTGATTATGCGTGGTGAGCATCCATAGCTCACCACCAGGTTCAGATCCCAACATTCCCCCCTTTGGTCTCACGACCTCACTCGATGTGTGGTTGTGAGAGCACAAGTGTCCGTGTATAATCCAAGTTGGAAAAGTTCATTCATGGTAGTGACATCTGGGCAGTCTGTTAACCAACTGGGCTGTGGTAAACGCTAACTATCTTAGCTAAGCAGAACAAAATCATCAGGTGAAAAACTGAAATACACATAAGCACATTGACATTTACTAACCGTGTTAGTGAGAAAGAGAAGAATGTCAGTGATGTAAATTGTTAGGGTAAGATACAGAAAGAGAGTGGCACCTACAATGATAAAACCATTTCCAAATGTCCAAGAGTTTTGTGGTTTACTCATTGGATCCTATTAGAATAATTATTATTCAATGCAGTACTCGGTCTGGTCTTAACAGAAATAACAATTTTGTCCTTCATGCAGATGTTGCTGCGGAAGGATGTCATCACATTTTAAAAATCTTGGTTGTCAATGGCTGTATCATTGTTCGAATGTGTCCTAAAATTTGTGTTGGATAAGGACATCTGTGACTAGCAAAATACTACCAAGGAGTTGGTTCAGGTGTATTTGCAAAGTTAGACAGTGGGTCTGGGTCCAATCAGAATTTAGGCTTTTCTCAGCTAATAGTGGCAGGTGTGACTATTAGTGAGTTGAAAACTATGGAGTTTGCTGCTGTTGCTAACAAATCAACAAGTTTGCCTATTTAACTGCAAAGAAAGTAAAGTACTTAGTACCTACTGGCAGTACAGGGATGGACTGTATTATTATTTCTGTGAGGAAGGAACTCTGAGCTTGTGTTGCCTTAAGTTCTTCTGAACTCGTGGCTCAGGGCTGTAACGCTCCGTGTAGCCAGAGGCAAAGAGGTATTCAGAGGCGTTGTCACTGTCTTCTGAATTATGATCATCTAAACTGCGCTCAGAGATGCTGCGATCATCGTCTGAGCAGTCTATTGGTTGATCATACTGCTGGGCCATAATTTCAGAGTAAGGCTTTCTACAGCTTCGACTGTGTGAATGTCTATCTCGGGGAAGCTGGCGGACATGGTGGCTACGCTCAGTGTCCCTGTGTGGCCCTTTATCACCCCCCTTTGGTCTGTTGTGAGGGTGATGTTTTAAGGTGGTAGACCGGGATGATGCCTTGGTGGTTGAGCTGGAGGGCTCAACTGTCTTCCCTCTTGTTTTGGAAGTGATAACAGTTTCCCAAGCCACCTGTGTCATCTTCCTGATGTCCTGCATCGAGGGGTCACCTTGGCGTGTCATGAGTACAACGTGAGTGCGTACACATGGGTGAAGGTTCTGCAAGAATAAGGACTTGAAGGTGGAGTTCTTTTCTAAGCCTGGTGCATTCTTGCCCTGAAAGTACACATGTCTCAAACGTTTGTAATAATCTCTAGGATGCTCATGACGGGTATGTTTAATTTGGAGGGCTGCAACCATTGAGTCAATCTCATCAGCAGTAGAAGAGAATTCTTCTAGTAGTGCTTGACGGAGCTCTGTGTAGTCATCTCTGACTGAGGGAGGTTGTGACTGGATAAACTTATGGACAGCTTTAGAGCTTGTTTTCCATACAAGTTTAATCTTCTCCCTTTGGGTTGCATGGGGCAAATCAATTAGGGCGTGGTCTAAATCCCTAATGTAATTGTCAACGTTATGATCACAACTGTCTGGATCAAAATGTTCAATGTCCTTAGCAAGGAACTCAAGCACTTTAAAGCAGGGACACTGTGGTGTCCGGGCAGGTGCGTCAAGTGCAACAGTTATCTCTGGTGGAAAGGCGGGGGCTGGGCAAACCTGTGGTGTTGTAGTCCCCCTTTCGGAGAGATGGGCACGGATGGGAGTGTCATACATCATAGGCTGAAAAGAAGATTGGGCAGAATATCTTCTGGAGGATAAACTACACATCTCTTCACGGTCTATATCAGAGAGATGGGACGTCAGGTAACTGTTACCTCGGTCTCTCAGAGGAGGTTGAGGAGCTGACTCCATTCCCAGGAACTTAGGGTCGGCTGGAAATTGTTCCCATCTTCTAGCTGTAGAGGGTGTTAACCTTTCACTACAGGAGGAGTGTGAATCGGAATAACCAGAATCACATTGGCTTAATGACTGTGATGGGGAAAAACAATCTGATTTAAGCCTTAACAATTCCTCTTTGTGTGCACAAAGATCTGACTCTGCTGAATGCAAGTCTGATAAGTAGCGCATAGCTTTCTTATTGGCCATTTGTACCTCATGGAGGAGACAAGCCGTTTGCGCTTTAAGGGACTCTACCTCCTTTTCTAAGGCTGCTTTGCTCTGAGAGGCAAGGCTGGATTGCCTGTGAAAGTTCAGAAGCAAACATCTTAACAATGGGCCTTTGGATGCAGTCTGTGCATCACACCTGTCCTTCAGTAGAGAATCTATCTCATCCCTGCACTCACTGAAATTCAACTTGTTAATGAATTCAGGGTAGCCTGGGTTTAGGCTCTGTGCAAGGGAAGAAATGAATTGCTCTACACAGGGGTTCTCCATTGTTATGTGGGACGGAGGTGTCAAAAACAACAACAAAGCAATGGGGTTAGCAACGCTATGCTAAGTAGCTATGTAGCTTCTAAGAGAGAGGCTAGAAGGGTAGCTATGGCACCATCTAGTGGCTCTAGTGGGCACAACAAATTTGGTAGCACAGTAAATGCAAATTTACTCACCAAAACTCAACATGCAATTACTGAAATGCAGGGCAGTAACAGTTAGAGACGTGATTCTTAAAGTTAACTTAGGCTGGAACACGTGTTAGTAGCAGCTAAGTATATAACTTATATTTCACAGGGCTGGTAGCACACTGTGGTTTAATTCAACAGGGGAGCACTTAAATTAACAGGAAACAGCTTGACTGGATTGCATGAATACGTGGTATTCGAATGCAGAAATTCTTACGATTGAGAAAAGTAGGTTCAACTTGAATTAGCTAGCAGCAAAAGCAACTCTTAATGTAGTACAATGGGACTTAAAACGGTAGTTATTAATAACGAATTATTAATAATTTATCAATTTATGAATTTCATAAATTATCAACACACACACATCTGTATTGAGTACACTGTAGTTAGCTTGTATGTTTAATTTTATTCTTGTTAATAAATGTCTTTTAAACATACCTGTCTGTTTAATGTTGCACAAGAGTGAATATTGCCAACCTCTACACTGCCAAGAACTCCAAATTCCTTCACTTTAACTAGTTGTTAATGTGGTAATTTTGGTTATAGTTAGTAAGTTAATTATTAATCCGAACTCCAAATTGACAATTTAGTATAATTTATGAGACTGTTTTGATTAATTGGCTATCTTTTCCCTTCCTAGAAGGGTGGTGCCCCGAGGTGATCTAGTAATTCAGATCCAATTATTTAATAATAAATAATTATTTTTGATAATTATTAATTATTCATGAGCAAATCCACATGTCAAGGGTTTTCATTGGTTTAATTGGTTTAATCCATGTTATTAAGGAAAAAACACCTGCTCATTATTATGACCAAAAGAACTCTAAACCTTCACCTGTCCCCCATGTTTTCTTTTTCTCTCTCATCCTCAGGTGAATGCATATGGACTCATGACAAAAGACTACAGCAAATACTCAAACTACTATTCTGAGAAGCAGATTAGAACCAAGATCATTTTCTACGGCAACCATGACTACATTATGGAGAAGAATTTGTGGGAAAATCTTCACAACGATAAGCTATATCAGAAATCTGAAACAGGCACAGAAAAGCAAGAGCAACACTAATACATCAAGAATTAAACGTGTTAAAGCAAATCCTTGACTCTAAGGGAATTTATATGATATTAACCCCTTGTTTTAAACAGCTGGGTTTTTTGTTTCCAAATTCTTATAATCCAGAATCTGAATGAACAGCCTTTGGGTCCTATGGGTTGAGGGGAGGGGCCTCTGTGGATCATCCCACAAAGACTTCCAGGTCATATATATCCAACTGAACTTGTAGAGTTTTTTGAGAAGAAAACTCTACAAGTAATATAGACCCATCACTTCACAGACGGAATATGGTTGTCTGATGGGTAATGCAGTGATTCTCCACTGCCAAATTAAAACCAGGGAGTGGTTAGTGGAACCATGTCAGCCTGTTGCTATGTTGCTTGCTCGTTATACTCTTACAAAGGGCAACAGTTTCTGTTGTCAGTCACATTAGTAGCTAAAACTGGGTATAATTTTACCTGTTCTATAATGATGTTACTGTTACAACCCAATATTTATTAGGGGTCCATGCAACAACGCTGCAGGATCCCTATTGCTTTTGTTGCGATTTTTCTTCTTATTCCCCGTTGCTTAGCTAAGTGTCTGCCCATGACAAACTGCAAGGGTGAAAGGCATCAAACCTGGTAACTTGGTAGAAGTCCTACCATTTCACTTTGCCAAGGTGTCAATACGCATGCCTACAGCTAGGTGGCACTATAATAACTCAATTAACATTTTGGCTCATATCTCAAGAACTGTGTGCTCAAGAAACAAAATTCTTTCTCCCTCTGATTCCTTACATAGCCCTAATTCTAGTGGACTAGGCCACGCCCATTTCCGTTTGCTATTTTTTTCCTGCCATTTTGAAAAAATTGCACCTTAAAGCAAAATCAACTCCTCCTAGCCCGTTCAACCAATTCTCACCAAACTTGGCATGTATTATTTACTGACAAAGATAATGTAAAGTTCTCAAAAGAACTTTAGCAGGGTTATTGATTACAAAGTTAATGGCTAATTAATTTTTACGGTGTGGCACAGTATAACTAACTGCCGGGGTCCCTGGGCGTGTGGCTTGGGCGCGGGGGCAGGTGCTGGTCCATCCCGGGCGGTCGTCTGGGGCGGCCTGGTCCTTGTGGGCGTCGGCTGGGCCTCGTGTCTGGTGGGGGTGGGGGGTGCTGCCCTCGGGCTCGTGGGGCCGTGGACCCTGCTCCGTGCCTGTCCCGGGTGGCCGGTTGCCTGGCGAGGTCAGTGGCTGCCTTTCTTGGGCCGCCGGGGCCTGATCGCCGCAGCTGGGGGTAGGGTTCTGGCGGGGGGCCTCCTATGCCACCATCTGGATGGAGGCATGTCCCTCTGTGGTGTGGTGGTGGGGACACGCACCCTGGGGTTGCTGCTGGTGGTCGGGGTCCTGGGGCTTCCTGTCCATCCTCTGCTCTCCTTAGGGGAACGGTTGCACCATCACAGCCATCTTTAAACACTCTTCACCCTCATTCTGCACGGTGACACAGTCACTGCATCCTCTGGTGAACATTTAAACCGTGTATACAAACCGTGAACATTAAGGTCTACTGTGGTTTAGTTATCTGCTGTGTTATACAAACATGTATGTGTAGACTTAAACACGAGTGTATGAAACTTTTGTGCCATGGTTGCTGTCTACTCCAATGTAATCTTTCTCTTTTGTGTGCCTTTCAGTATTGTCAGCTTGCTCTCCGGCCGAGGCCGGGTGATGTTCTTTGTTGTGTTTCTCAACAGGTGTAGCAGTTGCTGCTTGGCATATCCCTCTTTTTCTCTCCACCACCCCCCCCTCTCTCTCAACTCCTGTCCACTCTATCTTCTCTTCACTTTCTCTCTCCTTGTCAGGTTCGGCAATATTATGTAAAGGTCCATCCACCAACATGTATAAACAATAAAATAAGTTTAACTTAGACTATCAAGAGGAGCCTTATCATCCATAAAGCTCCCCTTGGCAAATCAAAATCTGCTCAGCACAACATAACGAACAGATCATCATTCTGCTTGCTTCGATGCTGGACAGGACAAAAAAAATAAAAAAAAATAAAAAAAATTTGACAGTAATAATCTGTGGATGACTCCTTACAAGCCCACCAAGTTTCGTGCAATACAGTCTATAGGGGGCGCTACTGGTGACTTATGCCTCTGCGTCCCCCTTGGGGATGACTTCGCCACAGCATGGACCCCTTTACGATCACTTGTGACCATCTAGTTGTATTTTATATTGTATTATTTTATATCTTAATCTAAGCAAAAAATATCTTTGATATCTTTAAAATGTACAGTCAATAAATAATGTGAATGTGTGAAAATCATAGTGAAAGTGTGAATGTAATTTTGCTTATGCGGTATGGTGGAGAGTTTTTTTTTGTTTGTTTGCTTTGTTTTTCTTATTCAAAAAAACAGTTTTTTTTCCAGTGTCTTGGCATTCAATCGATTACGTTTCTTGGAAGCAAGTTCTCCAGCTTTGGAGAATACCCACTCGCAAGGCACTGATGAAGCTGGAGTGCATAAAAACTGTAGGGAAAGCCGGAATAGGTTTGGGTAAATGTGTTTCTGGCTGGCCCAATATTTCAAGGGATCCTGGGATCTTGGCAGGTTGCTCTCAGCGAGGTATCTGTGGACCTCAATAATAGAGTCCGCTGTGGCGTTGGTGGTCTGCCTGCCAATTTCCTCATCCAGCTGCTGCCATCTAAAAAACAACAAATTGGCATTTTAGTTTTAGTCATCAGTTACAAATCAGTACATGATTAGCAAGTAAATACATGCACAAATAAACTGATAAAACTGAACATAACATGCCTGAAGTGGGTGCTGATAACTGTTGTGAAGAAGGTCCAGGTTGTGGCTCAGTTGATGTGCACCCAATTACAGCTGCACATTCCAATTTCAGTCTGTTGACTGCTTCACTGCATTTTGAGGAATTCTGAAATCCGAGTGATTTAAATCTGGGGTCTAGAAGTGTTGATAGAGTCAGCACACTTAATGACTCCAGACTGGAAGCAGTGTCTGTGACTCGTGTTCATGGAGGTGTATTGCTGGCTGTGTGTGCAAAGTTGAAACGTTATGCTCAAGTGCATGATATAGCATTTTCATCATGGGGATGACCTTTGATCCTGAAACTCTCTTCTCCCCAGACAACTCCACTGTGGCTTGATGGAAAGGAGCAAGCACAAGAAGTGTTTCTCCTATGATGTTAAACTCATCAGCTGTAAGTGGAGTTATGTCTGTTGTTAGTGAGGCAAGAGATCCCCACACTGGTTCCTTCTCATCATTTAGCCTTGCCAGCATGTGATATGTGCTGTTCCAACGTGTTGGTACCTCAATGATAAGTTTCAGGGTTGGCCGTCCCGTCTGTTCCTGCACTTGATCAAGCTTCTCTTTGGCTGTGGTGCTTGATCTGAAGTATGTTACGATTTGCCTAGATTTATGTCTGATTGCTGTAAATGCAGAGATTTAATCACATGACTTCTTTACTATTGAATGTAGAGTGTGTGCAATGCAAACAGAATGCCGAATATGGAGCTGTTTTGTCGATGCAATCATGTTTGGTGCTGCGTCTGTCAACGTTGTTGCATGGACCCCTAATAATAATAGTTATAGAAGATTATGTTTCTTATTTTGCATGTTGGATTGTAACCCTAAATACTCCCCACATATATTGTGTTATGAAACATTTAAATGGTGCTGCTACATTCATGAGATGTCCTCCACAAATACAGACTGATGTAATTTTTCACCTGGCACAGGTGCAAATACAGCTTATATTATGGATTTTGCCAAAGTATGTTTTAGGGTTCATTAGTAAAGAGGTTCATGGGTACGTTGATAAAGAGTGTGTGCCTGAAAAACAGGGTATAGGGTGTGCTTGTGTTACTGTTTATGAGGTTTTATTAAGAAACAAAAGTTTATTCACAGTTTTCAGACTCAGGCGGTTTCTTCTTTTGCATAGTATTTACCAGCCTCTTAGTGTTATCTATGTAACTAATTCATCTATTTCTCTCTGTATCTTACTATCTGTCTACAGATTCTCCACAAAATACGCAGTCTGATACAACACTACTAACTCTAAAAGCAACTAACACCAACAATAGCAACAAAGCAACCTTCTCTGCAAAGAAACATTTAAATGAACACCACGCACCAAACACACTTGATCCCATCGAGTGATTCACTGCTTCGGTTTGAACTTCACTCAGCTGCTTCAAACATCACTAGTCATGTGACCGAACCACACCTTGGCACAGTGGTTTGATACAATCGCTTCATTAGCTACTGTGCACGCGTTGGAGCCTTGGAGGACCATCACTAGTCGTGTGCCAGATAAATATTTGAACTTTTGAAGTAACAATGTCTTCAGCTGAGAGTTTAAGAGAGTTGATCATCGAGCAACTAACTGCTGCTGCTGAAGAAATATTCAGACTCTTTGAACAAACTGTTGTCCAGTATGAGGAAGAGATCGATCGTCAGCGCAGACTGCTGGATATCACCTGGAAACCCGAGATAAAGTTACACAGAATAGGTGAGTAGAACTAGAATGGTCTAAATGAAGTAATGAATGGAAACACACAGTATGGAGAAGACACAGAGGAAAGACACTCAGCTACAAGACTGATAACATGCTAAGAGGCTAACTAGCACATCTGACGCTACATGGACTTTGCTACTCACGAGATAAGATTAGATTCAACTTTATTGTCATTACACATGTACAGGTACAGAGCAATGAAATACAGTTTAGCATCTAACCAGAAGTGCAATAGGCAGTAAGTGCACATGGCATAAATATTATGGTATATAAATAGTATGATACAGGTTGTTTTTACAGCATATGGACAATATTTACAGATCAAAACCTATGTACAGGACAGACCATATATACAGGTGAATGAGCAGGATATACACAATGATTGAATGAGGTACTGTGAACATATTATACAGATGGATTTGTTCGTTAAATGTGAGTAGACTATAAAGAGGAATTATAACATAATTTACAATAAAGGAGATGGGCAGATGATAAATTAGGCGATACAAAAACAGATAAAGTGAGCAATTTACAGTGCATAAACAATAAGCAGTAGCTACCTAATGTTACTAAACTAGTGCAATGTTCGGTACAAAGTACTGTGCAAACAGTACTAAAGTGTGCACACTTGTTTGAAGTGTGCGAGAGCAGCGGTGATGGTGGTCAGTGAGGGAATGAGGAGTTGGGGAGTATGAGTGAAATGGTGTGTAGGGGTCAGCAGGGGTCCGAGTTCAGTAAGGTCACAGCTCTGAGGAAAAAAGCGATTCCTCAGTGTGCTGGTCCTTGTCCGGAGGCTTCTGAAATGCCTGTCTGAGGGCAGGAGGGAAAATAGTCCATGTGCCGGGTGGGAGGAGTCCTTCAGAATACTGCAGGCACGACGCAGACAGCACTTTTTCTGGACGTCCTCAATGGCAGGGAGTGGAGTTCCTGTGATGCGCTGGGCAGTTTTCACTACGCGCTGCAGGTGTCCGCGCTCCACGACAGAGCAGCTTCCATACCAGACTGTGACACAGTTGGTTAAGATGCTCTCAATCACGCTGTGGTAAAAGTTCAGGACAAGGTGGTGTACTAAAAGAAACACTCAAAATACATTCTCCATGATTCACTAAACATTAAATAATGGTTAATTAGGAAGTTCTTGGAAAAGGTCTGTTGTAGTGTGGACTGACTTTACTGGAAGCAGCCAGTGTGTCGGTGTTACATATTAAAGGTGGAACTACTGTTTTTTACAACCTGGACCTTATTTCTAGCATAAAATGCCATCGTTTACTCACCAATATCACTTTTGTTTCATTTGCACTCGTTCAGGAGACATCATCCGGGGTCTGTAGGTAAATCTACAGACCCCAGATGATGATCACAGGTAACTCCGGACTCAACGGGGAATAGCACTAGCGTATCATAACAAAATATTGGTGAAATGAACGAGTTTTGCAGCAGATTATGCGTTATTTAGAGGCTGTGTTGCGGTGCCCTGATCACTCTCGATAAATGGATATACGCTGATGTAATTATCTCCTGAACGAGTGCAAATGAAACAAAAGTGATATTGGTGAGTAAACGATGGTATTTTATGCTAGAAATAAGGTCCAGGTTGTAAAAAAACAGTAGTTCCCCTTTAAATTTACAGTTTAAATGTCACTTGTGTTTTCCTGTCATCACATTAGTACCATTTATGTTGTGTCTGTTTGTCCCTCCAGACCTCCCACAGCAACATGTCTGCACAGAGGAGGAGGTTCTCAGTGACCAGCACTGTAAGTGGGAGAGGAACTCCAGTCTGGACCAGGAGAAACCAGAACCTCCACAGATGGAAGAGGAACAGGAGGAACCAGAACGTCCACAGATGAAAGAGGAACAGGAGGAACCAGACCCTCCACAGATGAAAGAGGAACATGAGGAACCAGAACCTTCACAGATGAAAGAGGAACAGGAGGAACCAGAACCTCTACAGATGAAAGAGGAACAGGAGGAACCAGAACTTCCACAGATGAAAGAGGAACATGAAGAACCAGAACCTCCACAGACAGAAGAGGACCAGGAGGAACCAGAACCTCCACAGATGAAAGAGGACCAGGAGGAACCAGAACCTCCACAGATGAAAGAGGAACAGGAGGAGCTCTGCAGCAGTCAGCAGGGAGAACATCTTGTGCTGATGCAGGAGACCGATTCCTTGATGGAGACCCCTACTGATGAGGAAAGTGAGTACAGTGAACCAGAACCAAACAGTGACCAGCTCCTCTCTCACAACCCTCCTGTAGCTGAGAGCCCAGATCACGAAGGAAGCAAGCATGTAGACTCAGGATCAACTAGAAATGTAGAGCTGAATCCAAAGAAGAGACGTCACAGAGACACAAGACACAGTAACAATGTAGACAACTCTCCCATATCAGAGGGTCAGTGTGATACTGACACAGGTAGAAAGTCTCTAACATGTGACGTCTGTGGAAAAACCTTCAGTTACAATAGTTATTTAACTGTCCACATGAGAACTCACACAGGTGAGAAGCCGTATTCTTGTGTAACATGTGGGAAAACCTTCAGTCAAAGATCTAAGTTAACTAAGCACATGAGGACTCACACAGGTGAGAAGCCCTATTCTTGTAAAACATGTGGGAAAGCCTTCAGTCAAGGTGTTAAGTTAACTAAGCACATGAGGACTCACACAGGTGAGAAGCCGTATTCTTGTGAAACATGTGGGAAACGTTTTACTAATAGTGGTCAGTTGACCTACCACATGAGAATTCACACAGGTGAGAAGCCATATTCTTGTGAAACATGTGGGAAAACCTTCACTCAAAGAGGTAATTTAACTAAGCACATGAGGACTCACACAGGTGAGAAGCCGTATTCTTGTGAAACATGTGGGAAACGTTTTACTGATAGAAGTAATTTATCTTACCACATGAGGACTCACACAGGTGAGAAGCCGTATTCTTGTAAAACATGTGGTAAAACCTTCAGTCACAGATCTACTTTAATTCACCACATGAGGACTCACACAGGAGAGAAACCGTATTCTTGTAAAACATGTGGGAAATGTTTTACTAATAGTTGTCATTTGACGTACCACATGAGGACTCACACAGGTGAGAAGCCCTATTCATGTGAAACGTGTGGTAAAACCTTCAGTCAAAGATCTAATTTAACTAAGCACAAGAGGACTCACAGAGGTGAGGGGTCGTCTTCCTGAAACATCTGTGGGAAAAAACATCTGTGGGAAAAAACATTTCTGGGAAGTCGAGCTTGTAAAAAACATGTCGGAATTTGTTCAGTTTGAATGTTGTGGCAGACATCTGATCTAATTATTCTCTGAGTTGAGGTTAAAACAGATGGAAGGAGACACCTCTCTCTGCCTGGGACAACCATCTAACAGGACAGGGAGAAGATAAGACAACCAGACCGTGGTTTTAATGGTGAGAACTGAAAGAACACGGCTAACACAACAACTCTTCCAGAGACTGTAGTACCATGTATAGAAACTGACAATGTATCAGTGTGATGAAATCCTTCTGTTATTGACAGATTTGACCAGGATACCATAATCTGTATTCTTTATTCTTGTCTGTTTCTCTTACGTAAACACACACCATCTTCCTCTCTGTCCTCTCAACTTCAGATGAACCAGCCAAATGCCAGTCATCAATTAGGGACACATTCCTGCAGTGACTTGACACTAGTTACCTTCAAGATCAACTCATATCTTAATCTGCATGTTTTAACCCCTTGACGCCTGATTTGATTTACAATTATACAAAAAATTAATTATTTGTGTTTGTGCTTTGAAGCTGATGCTAAATTAAGTGGAGATTGTTAATTTGTCTATAGTACACAGTATAGATATAATTTTAGGTATGATGCAAATTAGACAACAGGCAAGAAAGGTAAAAACGGTCAAACATTTACTGAAATTACAAAATCGATATGTACAAATACATTACAAATTCATATGTAGGGTAGTCTACACCTTTAAATTGTCTCGTTAGGGCACCACCTCCTTTTATCGTAGGAAGAACACGGTTTAAATCAATTTATCAGTCTCAGTTCAATAATTTGCATATCTGAAGGAGTGAATCCTTTACTACAATTTGTACCAGTCATTCTCTGCCGTAAAATAACATCACAAACAACTTCTTAAGTGTGAACAAATATTTATTTAATAAAGTGACAACTATGAATAAATGAGGGACTAATAGAATATAGGAGTGTAATCAAATGAACGAATATAATAAGGTATGAAATAATTTCTGGAGCGATGGTGAGAGATGGAGATGTTTAAGTCCTAAACTAAAGGGAATAGATTTGATACCTAATCTAATTAATCTTCTCTAAAAGATGTTAGTAGGGAGTTTCAAAGTAGTGACACCAACTCTTTGTCTTAAGCGGTAGGAACGATTAAGCCTACTTTTGTAGAGTCTTCTCGGCGTCGGTGATGGCGGAGCGTCGGTGTGACGACGTGGTGACGAAGCGGCCCAGCTGATGCAGGTCTCTCTGGGACCGATAGACAGGACTTGTTGCTTGATCTGCAACTCCAACACCCAGCTTTGCTTGAGAGCGTTGTAGGTGTTCAGTCAAAGGCAGATGACACTTGGCAATGTCTTTGTGTTTGAAGAAAGAAACTGGATCGTCACGTCTTCTTGATGTCGTTGCTATGGCAACAGCTTCTTGATTTCTTGATCCGTCGAAGAGATTGGGTCTTTCTCTGATATCCCAGCTGTCTACGCTGGCTAACTTATAAACGATGTTGGTTAGTACTTCGGTTCGTAGAGTATAAAATGAATAAAACTAGAAAAATATTTCAGTCACTATAAAAATCGTACGTCGGGAAAAACATCAGACGAGAAACAAACAGAGCTTGAAAAGGACCGTATTGTCAATATTCAAGTTGTTCTTAAAGTTACTAAGTATAAACGTGACTAAGTACGTAAAGAAGAAAACTAAAATAACAGTAAAACGTAAACAGAAAGTGGAGAGTTGAAAGTGCGGAGAAAGTGCGGCGAAAGAGCGGAGAAAGAGGAGCGTCTCTCTGGTTTTATGAGTTAATTATTCAGGGCGTGTTTTGGATCGGGTTTCCAGAATCTTCGCGCGGAAAGAGAAGAGAACGCCTTCTCCTTTGTCTCGAGGTGTCTTATTGCCTTATCTACTTAACCTATTTTATATTACTAAATTGAATCATTCCATCACTCATCATGACTCGTTAGCAATGTTTTTCGTATGCGACAACACTCAACATTACAACATGACAAGATGACGTATCAGAATGACCACATCAAAGTAACTCAAAAACATCAATAAATTAATAAACTCAAGTTCTCTTTACATTGACATTTTGCTAATAATAAAAGGCTGGGGTTTCTAAAATAACGATTCCAACAGTTATGATTTCAACTAATAGCTACTATTAGTATAAGAACATATCTAAAGTTCTACATTCTTTAACTTCAAAAATTGATTAAAAGAGAGAAAATACTTTTAAAGATAGCCACTTGATGGCAATGTTGATCCATCCTTACTGTGACAAATTATGTGAATTTGGGCTAGCATTATCGTACAAGGACCAAAATCGTCTCATTGTGATCGTAAGCACTTCCTGAACAATAATATATAACTTACCAAGTTATTACATTTTCGATAGTCATATTATCAAACTTAGGCTCTTTTCAGAGGAAAATGCATATCAGAGTCTGGTTCTGGGGAAAGAAAGTTATTTACGACCGGCTTATCAGTGTTTCGGTCTCTTGGTCATTCTCGGAGAGGGGGGCAAAACCTGTTAAAATGATATGTTTGCATTCGTCTCTGAAAAAGAAAATTAGTACATCACGAGTTTAAAACATAGATGAACATAACATTAAGGCCTCTTGATTTTGTCCTTCGAATCCAAAAGGAGTCAATTCATTATCTGTGCCGATGCACTAGCTCCCATTGCAGGCAATGGGAGCTAGTGCATGCACAGGCAGGCTCTGCCTGCCTGTGCATGGCACATATATTACTATTGCTCGCGTTTAATATTCTTATAGCTTCTTCCGGCCTTTTTTTCGCCGGATAACTCGTCCCAGAGTTTTGAAGAAAAATAGACAAATTGTATATCCAGACGTGCACCTTGATCGGGAATCGTGTGCTATGACTTTTCTAAGCGATTCCTCCAACGGGGCGAGAATAATCGGGCAAAAAGCGGGCGTTTTTTCCCATTGAAATGAAAGGAGAAGCCCGAAAAAATCGCCAACATTCCAAGTTCTCCTCCTTCGCTTTGTCGAGCGATTACTCGGCCGTGCTTCGGAGTAGAAAATTGCTTGAAAGTTTGTACGAGGCACGGGAAGTGTAGCTTTTTAGTCCTGAAAACGGCGTTTCGATACCTTTTACGGTTTGGTCAGGGTCGCAGTTTACGTTTTGGGGAAATTTTGGAAAAAAATTAAAAAATCATCGTTTATAATGGATCTCTATGGACGCACTCTGGCGCTCACTCTAACTTCAGAGTTTCGTCGAAATTCTGAAAAAAAAAAGGTTCAATCTTACGGGGTGGCCACAGTTTTTGAGGTACAGAGATAAAAAATACATAAAAACGTAGGGATTTTTGTTGGCTTTCACATGGTGTGGCTTTTATTTGTGTGGGACGTACGGTTTGGGCTGCAGGCTCCTCCGAGCGAGGAGTGCGCCGATCAGTTTTCGAATTTTTCTCCATGTGTGTGTATGTGGAAATCGAGAGCGATTTTTCGACGATTTTTCTCGTCGCATGCTTTTTTTCTAAAACGACTACGGCCACAATTTTCGCAGTACGCGCGTGGGAACAACACTAAATTGTAGAAAACCCTCGGCTGACGCTCACAATGTGTTCGTTTTCTCGATAGGACTTGTAGTTTTTGATTTATGAGCATTTGTTTGGAGGGCAAATCCTAGGGTGCAGGAGAGAAGGGAGTATAACATATAGAATATCATGTGCGGCGTGTAGTCGTGGCAACGGGCCCTGACGAGCAGACTCAGCACAGGTGCACACAGAAAGTGGAGGGAAAAGAGTTCTCAGTGGATAACAGTATCTGCCAAAACATTAAAACCCCCCAAACCATTACTGCAGTACTGTAGGGGGCCAGAACCTGACACTGTGACCCCCCCACTCCAACCCCCCCACCTCCCCTCCCACTATAGCATTACAGACACAGACTGCCAAAACATTAGGGACTCTCAGACCATTACAGTAGCGAGGCTGACCCCTCCCCTCTCCCCTCCCTCCCTCCCCTCTCTCCCCCAAAAACCCCCTCTTCCCCCCCTCTCCCTCACCTCACACACACACACACTCCAACCCCCCCCTCTCTCTCCCTCTCCCTCTCTCCCTCCTTCCCTCTCTCTCTCTCCCTCTCTCTCTCCCTCTCTCCCTCCTTCCCTCTCTCTCTCCCTCTCTCTCTCCCTCTCCCTCCTTCCCTCTCAAAATTCAAATTCAAATTCAAAAAATTCAAAATGGGCTTTATTGGCATGAAAGTTTCTTAAAAAAAAAAACAATATTGCCAAAGCAGAGCATTAAAGTACAATACAATAAATCAAAGATATATACATTATGAACATTCTATTAGTTATATACAGTGTGTGTGTGTGTGTGTGTGTGTGTGCCTCGATCACTCACTGTCCCTCAGGGTGTGGCATGTTAACACATACTGGGCAGCAAGGTGTGCCCTCTCTCCTTCTCTGAGGAGTATTTTTAATTTGGAGAGGTCGTCCAGCTCTTTGAAACCTGGAACCAAAGAGCTGAACTTGTTCCAATAAATTTTTCTAGTGTCATTTAATTTTGTACATTGTAGGAGAAAGTGCATCTCCGTCTCAACCTCACCTGTCGAACAGTGACCACATTTTCTGTTTTCTTTTGGTTGCCATGATTTTTTGTGTCTTCCTGTTTGGATTGCCAGTTTGTGGTCACTGAGCCTGTACTTGGTTAGGATCTGTCTCTGCTTTCTATCTCTGACAGTAGAGAGATATTCTGCTAATTCATAATCTCTTTTAAGGGCAAGATAACATTCCAATCTACTTTGGCTTTTAGCCTCTCTCTCTCTCCCTCTCTCTCTCCCTCTCCCTCTCTCCCTCTCTCTCCCCCCCCCCCCCCCCCCCCCACTCCTCTCCCTCCTTCTCTTCCTCCCTCCCTCCTCTGTTGGTGCTCTCACACAGCTGCTAGGCCTGGTAGCCATTACATTACATTCACTACAGTAGGGAGGCAGAACACCCCATGACCCCCCCCCCCCCCCCCCCCCCCCCCTCTCTCCCTCCCTCCCTCCCTCCTCTGTTGGTGCTATCACTTTATTAGGTAAGTGAGTTTCTAGAATTATTTATATGTTAAGTGTTTGTGTCCAACATAGCTGAACTGTTAATAGAAGTTAACTACTAGCCACCCAATGTTTTAGCCTTAGGCTAGCCTTCCAGCATAGCTCATGTATGTTAGCGAGCTAGCGGAGCTAGCCGCTAGCTAACCGCCGCGGACTAAACCGCGGAGTTAGCCTCGAGCTAACCGGGATTAACCGCGAGCTAACCGGGATTTAACCGCGGACCCGCGGGACTTAACCGCGGGAGTTAGCCGCGAGCTAACACGGAGGCTAGTGGGGTTAGCCGCCGGCTAATTCGCCGCGTTGCTAGCAGGAGCTTATCACAGTCATCAAACCGGCACTTAAGTTATATATTTATTGAATAAATATATATATATTTTTGAATAAAGTGCATCTGTGTCAAACTGAAAAATATTATTCTACCACATAAAGTAGGAAACGTTTATGGCTTGTAACAACATTAATGACAGTTTATATATAATTGGAGTAATTTAATATAATATGATGTTTTAATTAAATAAATAATGAGCTGCGGAACACTCATAAGAGTTATATTAAGTATGTTACCTAACATTTTGTGGGTATTGTGAAGCCATCTAGCAGCTGTACTGTTGTTTGAAGTCTGGGGATCCTAGTGAGGACACCCCTCTTAAAGGTGGGGGTGTGACGATCCCTCCCACTCTCTTCCTTATTTGATGCTGGCTTTCAGGTGGAGCTGGGAGGGGTCTGCTGCATGTACCTGCCCTTCAGTTTGTAGAAGGGCATAAAGGACGACCCTTCTCAGTGTCTCTCTCTCTCAGCCAGGCCTACTGCATCCTCATCATCCTGTTTGGTTTGTTGTACCCTGCATGACATCAAACTCACACCCATCCAGTCACTTTGTTGCCGGGTTGCCGAGTTTAATAATGTGAAATAGTATGATGATTTTCCTTATAAAATGATTTACCACGCACACTTGAAACTGGACGTCAGCATCATCGGCACAGTTAAAATTTCCGCAGGAATTTTCTAGTTCTTTGTAGTTCCTGATATCGTGTTGATGTTCTTTCGATTCAGGACTAATTAGTCAAGAAACAAGAGTGGGAAATTCCACAAGAAGTGTAAATCTGTCTTTTTGGCTCAGATGACGTCCTCAGCATTAGGGAGTTCCGATAGCATGGGTCTGTTCAGTGTTTGGACATGGCACATTTATGGCTAAGGTGTAAAAGGTTGATCTGTTAGAAGAGTTCTTCTGCAAAACAACTTCGTAAATTTAAATTCCAGAGAGGGGAAGAATTGAGAGGACGACTGGTTCCCCTACACATATTACACACACTATAACACCAACTATTATAATCCAATTTGAAACAGAGTGAATCAAGCGTTTCACACAAGTATATAATAA